>NC_134382.1:10630937-10783750 GCF_035582795.1 Mycteria americana
TATTTTAAGGTTACAGTGGAGACATCGCTAGGTGGAAAGACCTCACTGTAGCACAGCTTAACAGTTATCCTTCACCTCAGAAAACAGCAGCGTGTATCACATTATCTCAGTCTTGATTACAGACGAATCTATTGCTTCGTTGCGCAAGTCAACAGCGGATCCGTTTCTCCAGGACTGTTCAGCAGCTGCAGCGACCTGAATCGTCCAGAGAAACTGCTCTTTGGTTATCACGGGGGGTTCCTTGCCTGCAGGGACAAGGAATGAGGTGCTTAGGGACATGGTGTAGCGGTGGTCTTGGTAGTGTTAGGTTTACGGTTGGACTCGATGATCTTAAAGGTCTTTTCCAACCTATACGATTCTGTGATTCTGTGAATGAAGCACTGGATGAAACCCGTATTATCACCTGCTCTGCCTTTTGGCACATCGCCGCCCACCACGGCATCCCTCCAGCTCCCGGAGCTGGGGCTTCAGATTTTAAAAGGAAACTTTCAACCCTCTCTTCCTTCCTGTCCTGTGACTAAAATCCTGTATTTTTGTCGATGCAGCCAGCAGAACAGAAATGTTTTTATTCCTTCTGGGCAGCCAGGACTCTAGATGAGGGTCTCCTTGCTGTTATAAATGGCTGCTTTCTTCACAAATGACAGTAAGGTCCAACGTAATTTTCCCTCCCAATTTTCATTTCTTCTCTGAACAGTTTCAGATCAACACTCCATCCCTCACCCATCTCACTTGACTTGAAAGTGAGAAAAGAAGCGCACCCCCCAACGAAGCCAAGTCATTCACTTTCATTTACTGAAACAAGGTTAGTTGTTCGCACTTTCATCGAACTACCAGCTCTTCGGAGGCTGACCACTCCGCGCATGTTTTTTACCGAGCTGCATGCACTGTTGTGCTCAACATGCATCTGCTGAGAACCCCAGCGCTTGTGAGGGCGGCAGCCCAGCCTGCGAAACCCCGTGTTTACTTATGGGGAGCTTGCTCATCACCTGCACAACACTGGCTTAACCTTAACCATGACGAATCGCATTCCTATTTTTCACACCTACTCATTTCTCTTTGGGATTTCAGACACAAACACCAAATTGCAATTGTTATTGGAACAGCTTCCAAGGGAAGTTTTCGTAGAAAGCAAATCCAAAGCAACGCTAGCCACTACCGTAAGCCTCGTCCTACCTTTCAGGGTTCTCAGGAAGTGTCGAAAGAGCTCCCTGTGTGCATCCCTGTAGCGATCAGCTTGGGTATGTGAATATATGGATACCGAGGTCCCGTGCTCCGTAATCCCCAGGGGATTCTGATTATCTACCCGTAACGTTCCTTGAGAACCGTGAACCTGCAGGGAAGGCAGCAAACAGGAAAGAGAACAACATTTTTAAGTTATCCTGCTTTCGACCTTAAACACCTGGCTAGTCTATAGAAGCCCTGGTTTGTACAAGCAAGTAAAAAAGTAACTCCTAATTTTAGAAGCCACAACCGACATACCCCCTTGTATGGATCAGACACGACAGAAAAGACCAGGTACGTGTTGTTATACAGTGGCTTCCGCTTATGTGATACCTCCACTTTTTTTTTTTCTTTTTGTAAGCATTTAACAGATATTACTCCCCAAATCCAGCCCACGCATCTGTTATAATTCATGACTTGAGGAATTTACAGACAATTTGCCTCTGAGTTTACACTTTTCTTCCTCTTTAATATCTTTAACTCATGGCTTGCTATACACCTAAAAACACCTGGAAAGACAACAAATGAACTGTGCGACAACATTTCAGCCTCAGGAGAGCTGACACCAATTCCTGCTCTAGTATGACTGCATGCAGCTTATAACCCCAACAGCACACATGTAAACAGAGGCAAAATTCAGGTAACAAAAGAGAAAGCGGATTGTAAATTAAACACACACAAGCAACCCACTGCTGCCGAGGTAGAGAGGTGTTTTGTGAAACGTGCTTGCAGGCATACGCACGGGGCACAACACATACTGCCCCACGTGAACACATACAGGGTAAAACTTGCGCTAGCCTGCGGTGTCGCGACAGACTTGACTTAAAAGTAAGAACGCACCTCTAGTCTCTGATCACAGCTTTTAGTGCAGTGCTGACTGATGTCCAAAGTAACAATTGCTCCGCTAGGAAATTTCATGCTGACCGCTACAGTGTCTGCATCCTTCAAGTAGGCCATATCTGAGTGACAAAAAAGGCACTCACTCACACCAGGAACAGCAAACCAGCAAGTACTACGACTACAAAGTGCTCTTCTTCCTTTAAGAGGCGACACTAGCTCTACAATACCTTCGAACAGGAAGCAATGGCGACAGCAAAGCGCTTTCTGCAACGTACACCAGCTGGTTTACCTTTATCGGCACTTCTGATGGAGAACAACAAGCTCTGCAGAAACACACAGCCCCTGGGCCTGAACTCCGCCTTCCCAGCCCGTGGCTCTCCCTAAAGAAGGCTTCCACTTCTTCTTCCAAACACATTTGCCTTTGCAGCTTATTACAACCAAGATCAGGCAACTTCCAGCACGTAGCTAGAACGAGGCAGATGGTACAAAATCCTCCCTGGGGCATTTTGTTTGTTGCATTTCAGTGCTTTACCATAGATTATAACATTGCATACCACACCTTCTAACAACAGCCAGTCAAGGTTGGCGGCAGCTGCAATTACCTAATTAAAACTCTGCATTTCCATTTAAAAAATGGCAGCTTCCAGTTTTATGGTTAGTTTAAATTAGTCTGGTAACCCAGAGTGCGCCCAGCAGTTTGACACAATCCAGAGTAAATTCACATCTTTAACTGTGCTGAGATCAACAGGAAAGTGCCAGAGAAATCAGAGAAAGCAGAGAACTGAAAAAGACTGCATTGACATTCTTGTAAGCACAAAGCTTTGCTCATTATTTTCTGCACTCTGGTTTTCAAATGGCAAACTTGATACCCCGCAATTGCCACGCAGAGCAGAGTTCAGCAATACCTCTACAGCAACAGCTCCACATCAGCAGGGAATTGACAAAATTCAGAAATCATCGCTAAATACCTGTCTACACAACTTCTTGAGAAACTTGCCTTCTATTTCACTAGACTATTTTTTCAGCTGTTCTATGATGGAACAATTATGTCACGGCTACTGTGCTCTCGTACACTCTTTCCTCCCAATTTTAGTACTGAAGTCCAGAGGTACACAATAAACTACCAAAAGATTTATTCTTACCTGCACAGAATGCATGCCCCAATGAAAATATTGTATCCGGTGCACGCTCTCCCAACAACAAACTGATAATATCTATATCGTGCACAGCAGCATTATAAAAAATTCCACCTGGAAGGAGCAAAACTGGGCATTAAGGTCTCCACATTTAAAACCCACAGTCAACGTACATTTCTGAACTGTACTGAGGTCGATATAAAAAGCCCCCTACATCGAAGAAACTAAAAGCAAACAGAAAAACGCAACAAAAATAAAGATTGGTAAAGAAAATGCTCCTCAAAAGAAAACTCAGGCATCTTAGGGCTATATAAACATAGGGGACTTTCCACCAGAACACTGGGCAAGATACATTTCCAGTCCTTTGAGAACGAACTTTTCAGAAGAAAGCTACTCAGTACCTGATGTTTTTAGGAAGCTCAGAGACGCTGCTGGATATATGCTGCTAATCGTTGATATCCGGTGGATCCTCCCCAGCGCCTGGCTGTCGTGGACTTTCTTGTACAAGAACTGCAGTGCTGGGTCAAAGCGCCTTCAAAGAGAAACAAGGAATGCGGTACAGCGTTTGGGAGGGAAGGAGGTCACCTGGGCCGCCGTTACCGCTGCGGTGCACGAGGCCGACTTCATGGCAGACAGCGGCGAGCGTGCGACACGAACCTCACCAGACAGACGGGGTTAGACACAGCTTTCTAAGTTCAGACACTTATTATGTATGAATTTTTGCTTCTTGCAAACGAGCCTAATATCTGCACTTGTGAAGACTTAAACTAACAACTTTAATGAAGAAATTAAACTATGGGGACTAAAAGCATTTAAAGGTCCAGTAAATTACCTACAGCTCTTCTCAGAGCCCTGCCTACAAGTTTATATTCAGTTGAGTGTTGACCAAAACCTCAGCTGAGGTTCAGCCTTATGGCTGGGATCAGACCCGTACATATAGCACTCAAATGGAAAAGGCAAATATAGGGCAGATATTTTGTGTAATTACGTATTAGTGTATATAAAATACATATATATTTGTCCAAATAAGTTTTATTTGCAACAAAATTAACTATTCTCAGCAGAGGAGCACAAATGATCAGGTGTGTTTACTAACAACCTACATCCACTCAGCGTATGGTGTTCAATACTGGGCGCAAGTTTAAAGCAGCATTCTTGGCTTTTAGCAGAGCTCCCTGAGCTCCCGCAAGTTTAACAGAGCGGAAGCGAATTAAAATTAATCTACTTTCCTTCTGTTTCAACTATTTAATCTTAAAGGTCCAGACGTAAGGTCACAAGTGGAAATATCACTTTATAAAGATTTATTAATCTATTCCCATCAGATAGGCCAGTAATTCTAACAGCAAGCCGAATTTTCATGGCCACGTAGTTTGCAATCCTCAAGGTTAATAATCCTCAAGCACCATGCCTTCTAAAGGCATAAAAAGAAGGTGCAGGTAAAATGCAGCTCTCTGCAGACCCCAGTGTCTGGAAATTCAATCTGAGTGGAAAGTTAAGTAGTGGATGGGGTCAATGTCGCCCTAAAGACGGTGCTCTAAAAGGAACTTCAAAAGGTCGCTCGTTCTTTTGTTGAAGAGTTACTCTAAGCTTTCACTTGTATTTGCTAACACACGTACTTACGTTTCACAGGATCAACATCATCTAAGTAAGTACAGAATATAATTAGCAAATCAGTGAAAATACAAAGACATTACAAAAAAGGAAGAGTTTTCAGTATTATGAAAATATAATCAAAGAGCAGCCTTTTTGTCTGCTATTTTAAAGAACGTAGCTAATTCACTGACCTTCTTCCAATGTTATTTCTAGTTTGCTGCAACAAAGCTGTCAAACAGGGAAAAAAGGAGAGATACCCTCAGATCCAGAAAAAATACAACACATATGGGCAGAAGTTGCATAAGGAAGTCTAATACATGAGCAAAGTTTAATGCCGTAGGGCATTACTAGACTGAGCAGGGTTGCAGACTAAATGCGTTACAACAGAGCAGTGCAAAGCAGGTCTCAGTAGCTGCACGCTTAATAAAATCACAGACCTGCCTGACCTGGTGGTTGTACATGCACAAAAAACCATAGGCAAAAAGCGTCCTAAAACCACAGACCAAGAAAGTGCCTCGGAGAATGGCACAGCACTGTCGGAATATTTCCTTCTCTGAAGCTCAACTAGCTGTAGCATTTGCAAAACCTCGAAAGGACTGCAGAGGTGTGGACCCCAACTGCCTTTGGCCATTCAAAAAAAAAAGTGAAGCTTTCACATCTTGAAAGCTTCATCATTTGAGTTCCACCAGCATCCAATCGAGTGAACATTTATTTTAATCTTATGACAGCTAGAGTTTATCTCCATTAAGCATGAAGAATTAATCCAATCCAATTAACTCCCAGATGAACAACGTTAACAAGCAGCAGTGAAACTAAGTTTATTTGAGGACAAATTCAGGAAAGCCTGAGGAATCAATGCTACTTTCAGAGACGTGCTTCTTATCAAGGATAAATCAGAAGAAAAATGCTAGTCTTACTTGTAGAACCCACACACCAATGGCCTTCCACATCTGTCAGCTTCATCGAAACAAGCTTCTGCCGTCTGCCTGTCAAAACTGGGCAGCCTCTCGCAAAATACACCTTTTCCTGTGCAAAATGGTACAGAACACAGGACTGAAGGCAAGACACGGTCTGCGCAAAATGTTTTTATCTTGCAATAACATATACATATCATTACATTCTAGAAAGGACGTTTGATGAAACTGCAGCATGGAGTTTTATTTGTTGATGCTACTAACTCCCTTTTGGCCTCCAGCTGTGGTTTTGCTAGCTGGTTACAGACCCCAAGAAGCGTGACTGTTTTGACAGCCAGCTCTCCTTTGAGTCCTAGTGGTATTTCTAGGACTAGACACTCCGCAGCTGCACTGGGACCAGCACGGTACAAACTCCATTGGTGTTAAGCCATTAACAGCAGTGTCATCAGTGGACTTTCTCTTTAATTATGCAATTAGATAGTCTGCACAACTCAAGGGACACTGCTGAAACGAGAAAGCATTCACATTTGAAGCGTTTAGCAAACATACAAGGTCTGCCTCAACGTGTGCTACTAACTACAGATAAAAGCCGAGTTGTCAGTTGTTCCTCTTACCCGCTCGTAAAGCATCTATTACAATCTCAGAGGCTTCTTCAGGTGGCGAACAAATAATGGCTCCAGAGACTCTGCAGAGGTCAAAAGAAAGATCTTCAGTGAAGATAAGGTTTTTCCTAGAATGAACAACGCTCAAAAGCTCCTTTCAGTTACAGTTATTTTTACGATAGCCGCCTTAAACTTTGCGAAAGAGTTAAAAAAAAGACATAAAACCCCGTTGCTCCAGAAGAGCAAGCTGTTATAAAGGGAACTCTGTACCTGCTTGCAAGGATGAAATACGGGATGACTTATAAAGGTTAAAATTACAAGTGGCACAATGAAATTGCATTGCCCTTCCTGCATCTTAAAGGAGAAAGTCTTTTAAAGGTGTCCTTTGAAAATGAGTTAAATCCTGCTAGTTAACACATACAGTGAAATCAAAAGTATGCGGTAGAGCTGCTGAACAAGTGACTGGTACATCTTAGCTTATTACCATTCTTTAGTTTCTAATATCAAACCCATCTTTCTTGAAAAGCTCTGCCTTTCACTTTTGCAATGGTATTTAAAATACCAATTTGAGAACTGACTGTAACCACATCACTCGATGGTACTTGTTCAGTTCAGCTGTAAAGCACAACGCCACAATCTTTCCTATTTACAGCGATCCTCGCTTATCTCAAACAGTTTCAAAAGAGCCACCAAAGTCAGCCAGCTGCTTCGAGGCAGAAAAACTGGTAGGCAGCAGGAACGTGTGTCTATTGCTCTATGGGAATGGAGGAAAACAAGGGGTTTTTATATTTCTTAACAAAACCGCCTGCAACTGAACTCTTCCGAGTTTCCATTGATTCTGGGCATGTGAGCCAAGCTAAGCTTCTCAGGGACTTCTGAAGCCTCTATGGGCAGATGACATGCTATGTAAGCCGTGGCCTGTAACAGCCCCTCGGTCTCGCTCCATTCCCATACGTGGGGCCAGACAAGCACAGTCTGGCTCCACTACGGCGCAGCGGCATTTTCCAGAGGGGGAAGCAAGCCTTGCGCGGAGACGCTCGCCCCAAGCCTCGCGGCAGGGAAGAAGCACGCACGGGAGTTAGCGGCGGACAGTACCGCTGATCGTTGAGCGCGACATCGGCGTCCTGCTGCCGCAGCACCCTGGTGCCGGCCAGGAACTCGGCACCGAAGGCGCGCTCCACCTCCTCCAGCTGATCCTCCACAACGTAAAGCAAGCAGCAGCCGTTTTCCTCCATCAGGCTTTGAAACAAGGCTTTATTAACGAGCCCTACGCCGAAGAGGGCGAGGCCAACGCCGCTGCCGGCGCTGCCGTGCCGTCCGGCGGGCGCCGGGCTGTCGGAGGCCTCGGGCGCAGCCCCCCTTTGGCCAGGCTGCTTTGAGGGGGCAGGTGCGATCCTCATGTGGAAGGCGGCAAGCGCCGAGGGGTGGCTGGCGGAGGTGGAAGGCGTCGGGTCTTCCCTGGGGGCGGCCCCACTGGCGGGGGAGCTGGCGGCGACGGGGCGGTGGGGAGCCAGCGGCTTGGGGTAGGAGGGCGGCGAGGGGACCGTGCCGTAGCTGGCGCTGGTGCCGGCGCTGGCGGCGAGGATGAAGGACGGCTGGGAGAGCAGGGAGGGCGCGTCGAGCTGCAGGGGCAGGCCGGTGCCGACGTCCGGACCTGCGGAGCTGGGCGAGACAGAAGAGGGCTTGGGGTGAGGCTCCGCTCCCCCTCGCCGAGCGAGGGGCAGAGGCCCCGCGCCTTCAGCCCGCTCCCCGCAACCCCCCCGCTGCCCAGCGGCCCCGGCCGGCGCAGGGAGAAGCCGGGCCGGCCCGGGCGCGGGCACTCACAGGAGCAGCGGGGCGCGCAGGCCGTGCTGGCGGAGGAGGCGGCGGTTGCGGTAGTGGCGGCCGGAGGAGAGGTGCTCGAGGATGCGGTCGCGGCGCACCCGCATGGGCAGCTGGCAGGAGGTGCAGTACAGCGTCTCCACCACCGCCGCCTCCCCGGCAGCGCCGCGCTCCAGGAGGTGCCGCTTCACCGCCAGCTCCGAGAACTCGGCCGCGTAGTCGTGCAGCGTCTTCTTCTTCCGCCCCATGGCGGCGGCGCGGCCCGGCCCGGCCCGGCCGCCCCGGAAGCGGAAGGCGCGGCCCCGCCGCCGTTGCCTGGCAGCCGGGCGCGGCGGGAGGGCGGAGGCTGCGGGCCCTGCCCCGAGCGAGCCCCCGCTCCCGCAGCCGGCGCCTGACGACGCCGGGAGAGGGGACGAGTCGCCTTGCCAGGCACCAGGGCGGACCCCGCCACCTCGGACTTCAGCCCCGGTTCCGAGCCCCCCCCCGCCCCCCTCTCCGGGCAGGCGTCCTCGGCCCTCCCTGCAGCGCGGAGATGGAAGGAGCGAGCCCTGCCAAGGCAGCCCCCGAGGAAGCCGTCGGCCACGCCGACGCCCGCGGGGCCCTGCAGCAGGAGCAGGCGCGGGTGGCAAAGCTCACCGAGCTCCAGAACGGCGAGCGAGAGCTCCGCGAGGAACTGCAGAAAGCGAAGGATGACTACGGCATGGCCACAGGTACCGGGGGAAGGCGTCCAGAAAGCACAGTTCTCCTAGCTACCAGGTTAATCTTCTTGCGATGCCACTTCTTTTACCTAGAAAAAATCCTAGGTTACGTTCGCGTGAGCACAAACCCTCCTGCATTCGATTGTTGGTTACAGTGGGGCGGAACCGCCGCTTACTTCGAAACACCTTTCTCTCCCTGCTTAGAAGCGAAGCGCATGAGGGAACCCTGCAGAGGAAGCCCTGAGCAGTATTCTGGGGCACCCAGCAGCGTTGCAGCACTCTGGCAAAGCTGTGCTCGTGTTACCAACTCTGTTGGTCCTCAGAGTAGCTCCTACCTCACGCAATGACATTAGTTAAGTTTAATACATATCCCAGCAAAGTGCTATGAAATGCATTATGAACCAGTGTCACCGTGGCTGAAGCGTTAACTTCGCCCACGGTCTATACTCAGACGGTTACAACAGCTCTGCTTACGCTTACCTGACAAAGATGCCATGAAGCTTTTGGCGGGGATTCGGTTTGCTTACAGTAGTACGCCAACCTTACAGGTGCCATCTCTTCCTTGCAAAGACAACTGGAGATCCAAGAATCCCAGCTTCGGAGAATCAAATCTGAAAAGGAAATGCTCCAAAAGAAGCTCAGAGAGCGAGAAAATCAGCTACAAGCCATGTCTACCAAGGTACCCCCGAGAGCGTGCTGGGCATTGTTAGGAGAGCTGGCAGCAGGGAATTTGGGCTTTATGCAACAGTTCCTTTCCTCATAGACAGGAGGTGCACCTGTGAACTGTAAAACTAAAGTGTAACATATTTTCTCTTAAGTTTTGTAGCCTGAGAGAAGAACAGAAACCCGAAGAAATGATGGTGACAATAGAGAAGGAGAACTGCAGTCTTCGACAGGTAAATTTGGTGCAAAGCCGCTACAGAAAATTCTTGTATTAGCTGCTTAGTTGTGCTTGTTTTAGGCTTGGGGGAGTTTGCCACATTAAAAAAACCTACTCAATCCAGTAATTTTAAAGAAAACACCAAGTAATAACAGTTACCAGTACTGGCAAGGTTGTTAGTCTGTAGACTCTGCCCAGGAAATACAAGAAGCTTTTGGACCAGATACTGGGAAGATGCAGCCAAGCCTGCTCACTTTTTTCCTCACAATAATGGCTTAATTTATGTATCTCCTCAGGTTGTTACAGAACAAGAATCCAAACTGGCTGAGCAGAACAAGCTGATCAGTGAGTTACAGGGGACAGTCAGCCAGCTACAGGCAGAGGTTCTGACCAGCCGGTACCACATCCACAAGCAGCAACGGGCCCAAGAGGCGATCCAGAGCCAAGCTGAGACACTGCAGCACAGGGAGCTGCAAACTAGAGTGGCACTTGAATGCATCACCAGCAGGGTAAGTGTAGCCTCCTACCTCCCTCTTGGGAGACACTTCAACCATTTCAAGCAGAGAATCTGAAAGCTTAGAGACATTCTTGGGCAGAACCACCGTGGGAGATGCACCAGGACACTGCAGTCCTTTGCTCTTGGGGCCCGGCTTCCCTTTGCAGCCACAGGGCCAGAGGAGCAGGAAACAGTCCATTTGCTTCCCGGCTTTTTAGCACGCAGCTCTTATGTCACTTACAAAACAAACAGGCCTGAAATACCAGAAGCCCTTGAGAAACTCGAGTTCAGAACAGTTACATCACCAGATTTCTAATCTCCTTCCAGGCTCAAAGTAACAGGTTATCACCTTAAAGCCATTTCCTGCAGGCATATGTGCCTGGTAGCAAGCACAGAGCCTGATACCTGGGTAAGGGACTCGGTCCACCCAGAAACACATCATTATCACAGTACTTGCAGTGAAGCCCAGTCAAACTGCCCGTCATTTCACATAAACAGACTTTCCATTTCATCATTCACTAGTACTTTGTCCAATCTGACAGCGTAGTCTCTGTAAATCCATGCAAATGCCAAAGAATTGTGTATAAAGACTAAACACACCTACTTTCCTCTTTTATCAAAAGTTTGAAAGATACCGAAGCAAAATAATTCAGGCCACGTTCAGTACGGCAGGCAGCAAGCCTCCCCAGGCAGAGGTCACGGATGAGGAGGTGCTGGAGGCAATGCAGGTATGTGGCTCTTTCGAACTCTGCTTCTAGCAGCCGGCAAGGGACTGATAACAGAACACTTTGCAGTACTGCTCTCCACCTAATGCTTTCCCACCTCTTTACACATCCCTAATTTTCAGAAAATAATTAACGAACGGATGGAGTTCTATCAGATGCTGAAACAGAAAGGCGTCAAGGTCCCATCGCTCTACAGCATCGACACGTCTACTTCATCACCTACCAGTGCTAAGGGAAGGAGAAAGAGTCCTACAAGGTAGCATCTTTTAACGCCCGAAAAGCAGCCCTAATGGCCGAGTCAGAATACATCACCAACTTCAGGCTCCTGTTCCTTGGTTTTGAGATGGTAGCTAACAAATTAAACTCATTTTCCTAAAATCAAGTTCTGCAGGAATATCTAATTCAATTGTTTCAACCAACTTGGAGCACAATTCACTGTAAATCATTGGTCTGTAGAAACATTCGACTTCACAGGGAAGCTTGAAGCACTAGTAAGGACTGCTTGGCTACAAGTAGCTGGAAAGCATTAAATTACCATTTTTGCAGTATACAATAGCTGCTTTGGCAAGTTTGTACAGTCACATGACTGGAAAATTCACCAATGCCAAAACAAGTGACAGTGACATATGAGTGCAAGAAATGTTTTATTTTTCCATTCAATATGCAAGTCCCAACACGTGGACTTACTTCACACGGTATCTAGAAGTTCAGTTAAAGCTCTATATAATTTTTAACAGAAAAAAGTCCATCTGTAGGTCACCCTAGCTTATGGAGAGGTTTGCACTCATACAGGTAGTAGCCCGGACATAAGAGTCACCCACAGTCTGTAAAAATTAGAACCAGTCACACTACCTGTATTTCGGAAGGTGTCCCCAACACTCCTCCTGTGGGAGTGTGACAGAAAGCTCCAGGAGGGTCACGCTGGGCAAGACTGCTTATATTTTGGGGAGACAGGGAGCTTTAGTAGTGTCGATGTAAGGCAGCATTAGCCCTCTGAACGGAACTGAACTTCATCATCAAGAATAAATTCAGTGCTCGATCAACAGGTCCACAACAAGGTTACTACAGCTGGGATTTCCACAAGGATGGGTGATGGCTCTAAAACGTACTGGGACACACCAACCCCTGCAGTCAATTCAACGGACTTCACTTAAAAATGGAAGCTGTGTTAATGTCTGAACACAGAAACCATCACTTTAAAACTCATTCCTCAAGTTCTGACAGCAATTAAATTTTCACAATTACTCCAGATACAAAAATAAAATTACGCAGAATAAGATGTTAGCGACGTAGTTTTGCATTCCGTCTTCAGTATTGGTACATAGCACATGACTTAGTTTCAATGCTGTCACCTACTGGACTTCTCAGTTTAAGCTGCCAAAATAATAATCCAGCTGAAACATACCGGGAAGAAATAGCGATCTTGCAGAAAAAGATGACTGCACTCATTTTGTAAACGCTAGGATGTCATAATGGTTTTCTCTACAAGTTAATGCATTCTGACTTCCTTTAAGTTTGCATTTGAAGATGCTGTTATCTCTACCTAGTCAGAATACTGATGACTTTCTATTAAGGCTGAAAGAAAGAATGCACTACTCCTTGCCGTAGCTTGATCAAACTTTGAAGTTTTTACATACCCAGGCAGGATGTACTGCATCTTTCCTTTAAAAAAAACCTGCCTCACTGCATACAAGTTGCATTGTTGAATATGGGGGGGGGGGGGGGGGAAGTAATAATTTTCTTAGTTTTGATAGCTGCTAACGTATTACAGTCAGAAGAGAGGAAACTGTGGTTAGGTCAGTTTTTGAAGGATAAAGTACTTTCAAGTTGCCATCGGTGTCCACCACTCGAACCTGCTCCACTACCAATGGAAAATTCATCGGCTGTACATTTTGGCTGGGGTTCAAATTCACTGGTCCACAAAGAGCATCAGATTCGTTATCCGAGCCCGAGTCTTCCTTATTTTCCAAGGTAAATCTGTTCAGTTCTGCAATTTTCTGTTAAAAGCAAAATACAGAAAACAAGATTAATTCTGCAGCTAAGGCCTCAGAGCAACTCCAGGCTGCTTCCAAAGTGTGGATCTGGCCAGCCTCTGGAGGAACGTCTGCATGAAAACATCTTCAGTGGGTTAGAATCTCTCAGGAAACCGAAAGCGTTTTTGATGTTATCACTGCTGTGCTCTCCAGGAGGTCCCGCTCCTTCTGAACAGTTTAATTTTTTGCATTTAACGCAGAACTCTGGCTCTGTCAAAGCACTTGTCTAAGCAACAAGAGCCTGCTGTAGGATCACCACCACCGAGTTTGCTTTCGGTCCATTTGAAATTGTCTCTGTTACCACCTTGTGTCAACTACACAAATCAGTTAGCCTTCACCAGTGTGTTCTAAAGGTTATGTTAACTGGACAAGAAAAAATACATTTATCTTGCAAAATATTTAACAGCATCCTATCCCGTACTCGCCATATACCAAGTTTTACCCTTTTCAGTAAGAAAGCTTTAATTAAAAGAAAGCATGTTGAATGGCATTTAATGAGACCATCCTGTTGCTAATACAGCATCTGAAAGATAATTCTGTAACGATGATAGGACCAAGCAAGCTAATTGTCAGCAGGCTGAGGTGAGAAATCTCCCTAAAAGAATTAATTGGCAGCAATTGAAGCCATAAAGTCACTAACGAGGGGAAAGTGTCGAAAGTCAAACCATAAATTTCCAATTGTGGTAACACAACATTATTTACCCTGGTGAGTTTTGAGGTCTGCCAGTTAGTCAGGATACAAGAATATAAAACCCTTTTATGATACAGCAAGAACAGAAGAGTAAGTGAAGGAGAGGGAATAATAACAACAACAACAATAATAAACTTCTGTATTCTTCTCAATACATGTGAGCAATAAAACATTTTGTTAAGAAGCACACCAAGAGCAGACAGGATTATTTTACCGAACTACTTACTAGAATTAGTGTGTCCATGACATCTTTGCATATCTGTAAACTGGTATCGCTTGTCACTTCCAGAAATAGATCACAGGTGTCTTTTCTAATCTGTAAGAATTTCACCGGTAAAGCAAGTAAGGAATCGGAGCATACTCACCCACAGTCGCTTGGCAACATTTCAATACACAAACTGAATGAAAGGCTTTCATTCAATTCAACCGGAGGCAAAGTACTGCCTTTCTTTACAAGTCGCAAACCATATTCTTGCCCTTCAATAAAGCCATCTCTGCAAAGGCAAACTGGTGCCTTTGGAACAGCTTGCCAGACCTTTACAGATTTACAAAGGTTACAAATATAACTCCAAGACCCATCTCAATCTGACAGTCTAGCAGAGAAGATTCAGGCTTTGAAGATTTCTACTTGAACACAATCACAAGTTTCACAGAACTGCATGTATCTTTGAATCTGGAGTTAAATATCTCTTGGTAGAAAGAAACACTGCCTAATTCTCATTAACGTATTTCCACTACCAGAGAGTACCTTTGTTTTCTCACTATTGGTTATAGGTGGGAAAGAAATCACAACGCCTTCGGCATCCACAAGACACGGGTAGTTATCTTTGCCATCCAATAACTGGAGATACCTGCCAAGAAAAACAAAGAAGCAAAAAGTGAGCAACTGAAACAGCAGCTGGACACAATGGCAGAAAATAGCAACAAAAACGAATTAGTGTGTTCCTGATCTACCACGTAGCAAAAACAGACGTCAGAGCACTAAAATTCAGTAAAATGGTATCATGGTGACACAGCTGAGGACAGCCACCAGCTGCAGGAAGTGACAGGCTAGAACCATAAAGGAACTCACATTTTAATATCCACGCTGTCAAAGTAGAGAGACATGCTTCTACTGCCTTCAGAGATCCCAGTGCTCAAACAGGAAAATCAGAGTTCACTGTCTGATTCTTCCAGACAGCTTACTTAATTTTCCCTCTTACGTACTATGGTGATACAGTTCTCCCACCATTACTTGGCAAATTTCCCCAAGGCGTACGAGTGATGGACATGGGCGGTGAGCTCTGCATGAGCAGTAAACAGAACAGGGCAGTGCCACGCTCTGCTTTATAGTTCATCTGTCACTACATGCAGATTTACCACACCTCTGATTTGCTTAGTTTATTGAATGTGCACGACATACACTTCATTCCTCCTCAATTCCTTTTATTTGCTATTCTAAATATATTTGCTACCTCTAAGAATAATTCCTATGACAAGAATTTACTCTTGATGCAGCTAGAAATAAGAGAAGGCACTCATCATCCTCATTTCGCTCCAGGTTACTCTTTATATATAAATTCAGCTCAGTGTTTCTCATCTCAACTCCTAAAAGCCCATGCTGGGTTTGTTAGCCCCATCACCATTACAGAACATGCTTCGTAATACATTCAAGCACATTTTCTTCAGTGCTGTTTTTCCATATGAGTTACCAAAATTCATATGAAAAAAACCACAAAAGATCAGTATACTGACTTGTGCAAGCCAGAAACATTCTGACGCTTCTTCTGTTTCCTCTGCTCCTCAGCTTCTAACTGCAGCTGACGGAGAAGATCCTTTGCCTTGATCTCCTTTCGACCCAGGGGCATTATCTACACCACACAAGAAAACAAATGTTTGAGTTTAGGAGTGACTCAAAGACTAGGTTTATTAAAACTCTCCTGTAAGCAAGACAATAATTAAAACCACGCTTCTGTATGCCATCATTCCTAACACCTTATTCAGTATGGAAATAAACTTTCTATTTCACACGGACTACTATGATCACATTGACTTCAAACCTTTGTGTGAGGTACAACGCCCACTCGAAAACCAGGCTCATTCGCTAGTACTAAACCAGGCGTGGACAGTTTTCTTAGCCACTTCCTTCATTGTCATTACTTACTGAATAATGTGAAAACCTGCTGTCTCATAACAGAAGCCATGTACAAAAGGCTCTGTAAGCCATCAGGAAAACGAAGAATTCATTCCCGAGGACCAGGCCACGTGCACAGAACAGTTACAAACACAGGGTGTCTAGAGAGCAGAATGCAACAAAAACTTTGGGTCAGCCCCAAAGAGTCAGAATGCCCTGACTGTTCGTTCGGTCCTCCAGCAAGACGGGTTCTGGAAGCAGGATATTAATGGACACACTGAAATACGCCTAAATAAATAAGGATGACAAATTCGTAGTATTGTTTTTATATTCTGGATTGAAATTACAAGTACAGTCTAAGAGCTTGTCACACAAATGTACTGCAAGCTTTTTTTTTTTCCCCCCCTCTTCTTTGAAAGCAACAACATAAACAACTCAAGACTGGGTCAATCAACAGAACCTGAGTTGATTTTAATTAACTTGAAGGCTGCTGCCATTCGAGGTGCACTCATACGAACAAGCACACTCCAGGCACATCCTAACATATACGGACCTCCAGGGAACATTAAGATGGTAACACCACAACACAGGAGAAAGGATCAACACTGAAACACCAATGCCTCAGTCACCCTAAGCAAAGGCACACATTAAGCAAGATCAGAATGCCTGCAGAGAAAAAACAACCCCTACGTCTGCTTTCTGTGATTACTTAAGTCCTCGGACAGATGCGCTCATAACTGGTCCTGCAGTAATACTAGGTAGCTCTGCGAGGCTTGTTCAAGCAGGCTTTGTTACAGCAGGATAGCAAGAAGGCTAGCACAGCTTCTAAATTAAAGTTCCTCGAGTTAGTTTTACTAGCATCTACAGAGTAAGAAAAAAAAAAGTCTTTCCGTTCTATAGAGCTCCAGAAAGCAAAAGGAAAAAAATTGGAAAGGCCCACCAATGCTACTGGCCCTACCTTCAGTTCATCAGGAGGCTGAACGTCATATATCAGAGGACCTTTGATCAACTGCAAGTCGTGGGTGGCAATTGTGGCTGCTGTCCGCTTTTCACAGATGTCTTCGTGCAGTTTAGTCTAAAACATAAAGAATGCCATCAAAATATATCAAAACATCAACGTGATTTATTCCCTCTAGGGTTCAGATTCTCCTGTATTTAGTGTCTGTAGCATTATCAGCTAGCTGAGTAACCCTTTTGCATTAAATGGAGCCCTTCTCTTCACCTGCAAAATCATCTTATCTGAATTACAAACCAGACGTAAAGATAGTGAAGGATAGCACACGACATGTTTCTCAACTAGGAGATAAACAGTTTTAAATCAGAAAACAATCACAAATAGGCCAGTCTCGTAATCTGAAAGAAGCTAACACCTGCCATCTAACGGACAGGCAAGCAGCATGCCAGGTGAGAGTGTGTGGTTACGATACCTCGGTTGGAAGGTCAGGCGTGCAAGACAGCTTTAGCTCAGGTTAGGGAACCTGGAGCCAAACCAGGTACTTCTAACGTGGACGCGGGTCTATTACTAGTTTTCAACAGGTTCCACAGCACTAACAAGCTGTTGTTACAGAGGCAACGCAAATGCGTGTGCATGCATCGCCCTCTCATGGTAATATCGGAGCTCCTACTAGGTTCTTCATGAAAACCACTTTTACTTATTACAGACCGACTAGGCGGCATGCTGCTGGCAGAGGCCACGCTGCGCTGCCATCCCGCCGTATCCTCACCACCTGCTAGGTGAAGAGTTCACTCTAAGTTTCAGAAACCTGTCTGCTGGAAGGAGCCTAGAACGGCCCATTTCCAACGCTGCTAGCAACGTTCCCATTGCAAACGAGTAACGCAAGACCGCAGCAATTACCTGTGCGGACAGGAACCTCTTCAGAGCGTTTCCCGGCTTTAAGTTCACTCCCTTCAGTATGCAGCACACAATGAAGGGTCGAACATCTTTGACGCCCGGGCTCGCTTTGACCACCAAGGGTGCCGGGTTTTCGGAGACGTGGAGAACCTTCACCAGCAGCTTGCTCGCCTCCTCCAGCTCGTCCTGCTCCCCGTCCCTGCCATCCTTCTTCTGCTGCTTCTCCCTCTTCTTCTTCCTGGCCTCCTCTCTGGCGCTCTCGGCCTTCCCCTTCCCGCGGCCCCCGGCCCGCAGGTACTCCAGGATGGCCTTCATCTGGCAGCCGTTGACCATCTTCTCCAGCCGCTTGTCCTTCAGCTGGTTGCCCCTGAAGTTGGCCTCCTTCAGCCGGGGGCAGTCGGCCAGCGCGGCGGGCAGCTCCCTCAGCTGGTTGTTGGCCACGTCCAGGCTCTGGAAGAGAGAGGCAGGGTGGTCAGCGGCGGCGGCGGCGGGGACCCGGGCCGGCGGCGGCGGGGGGGGGGGCCGCGGGGCCGCTCCCACCTTGAGGGCCGGCAGGGCGGCGATGTCGGCGCCCAGCTCCGCCACCTCGTTGTCGGCCGCCTCCAGGCGGCTGAGGAGCGGGAAGGGCCCGCCGGCGGCAGCGGCGGGGGGCAGCAGCCCGCCGGGCAGCGCCCGCAGGCGGTTGCCGGAGAGCAGCAGCGCCTGGAGCTGCGGCGCGGCGCGGGCCAGCCCCGGGCCCAGCTCCCGCAGCCGGTTGCCGCTCAGGTTGAGGCTGCGCAGCTGCGGGAAGGCCGGGGCTCCCGCCGGCTCCGCGCCCGCCGCCCCGCCCAGCGCGGCGGGCAGCGCCTCCAGGCCGTTGCCGGAGAGGTCGAGGAGGCGGAGGGCCGGCAGCGGCCCGCCCAGCCCCGCGCCCAGCCCGGCGGGGCCCAGCGCGTTGCCGCGCAGCACCAGCGTGTGGAGGGCGGGCAGGGCGGCGGCCAGCCCGGGGCCCAGCTCCCGCAGCGCCGCGCACCCGCTCAGCTCCAGCGACTGCAGCAGCGGCAGCGCCAGCAGCGCCGCCGGCAGCCGCCCGCCGCCCGCCGCCACCCGCTCCGCCACCGCCGCGCCGGCCAGCGCCAGCTCCCGCCGCCGCTCCCGCGCCGCCGCCTCCAGCTCCGGCCAGGCCGCCGCCGCCGCCATGGCGCCGCGCTCCCCCGCCCCGGCTGCGCCGGAGCCGCCCTCCTCCGCGGGAAGGCCCGCCCCGCCGCCGCTCCGCCCGGGGAGGGCTCGCCCGGCGCAGCCGAGACACCGCCTAGCCGCGAAGCGGCCCGCCCGCACCCGCCGGGGGCAGGAAAGGCAGCCCCCCCGGGGCGCCGCGGTAACTCACCGCACCGGCCGAGACCCCGAAAACCGGCTACCGCGGGCCCACCTCGCCCTCGGAGGAAACGAGGACCCGGCCCGCGACGCGCTCCGCCCGTCGACGCCGCAAGCGGCGGCTTAAAGGCTGAGCCGAGGGCTGCCATCACTGCGGAGCACCGCGTTTGCTGCAGCGGGGCAATACGGTGCGCCAAGGTGCTGCCGTGGCGTTGCTTCTGCAGCCACGCTTTCACCCCCCCTGTACTGATTTCTGTTGGAACAGCGTGAAAATGCAGAGGTACCGTCCAAACTTGCTAAACAAATTTATTAAACAAGTGCAATAAAAATAACTTACATGTTTAACATAAGTGACTTTTTCTCTTGAAATGATAGCGATAAAATCTCCAGGATTTAAATACCTTATCTGCTTATCCGCATAATCTATATAAATTGCTCTCTTGGGGTAGTGGAACTCCAAGCGTTCGCTTGAGATTAGATGAATTCCTGCACGCAGGGACACTGGCTGCTCTTGAGTCGTCCCTGCAGTTTAGATGGATGAAAACAACTTGGTTGACATTCAGGTACAGGATGGAGAAGGAGATCAGATAGAAAAAAGCCTGTGAGATAGGGACGACAGTCTGTTCTTTCTTTAATCAGTAATGGCGGTATATCATTATTAAAGTTTTCCAGTCCGACAGTTTGGAGAACTTCTTTCCGTTAGCCAGACCTGCACCTGTGTGACATTTTTGCTCCAGAACATTTTACTCAAGACTTCATCGCACAGGAACAAATTTCGCTGTGTTTTTCACACCAGTGTTTATTTTGCCACTGCAGAAAACACAGGTTGTTTATTAAGTGAAAGGAAGCGGCCCAGTGAAATCATCCTTTAAATATGACAGGCGGTACTACTAAGCTCAAAGAAGGTCCTTTCATATCCTAAAAAATTTTCCATTTTCTCACTCCTAAGTTGTTTCCAGTTCGTACCATTGAGTAGTTAATACTATCTTTATACTTCGCTTCAGAAGTGCATTTTTTTAGTCTAAAGATACCCAGCAATCTCACTGAGTGTTATGCGCTCTAAAATACTTAACTGATTTCTTTAAAATGTTGCTAAAGAGCTATTCTGGATTTGAAAAAAAAACTTACAAAGCCCCGAGGCGCACTGTGGCGTGCCCAAGCCTATGCATGTGTCTTTTAAAAGCTGTCAAGAGGCTCTGGAACGTGCTTCTCCTGCGCATACCTAATTCCTGCTCCCCAGTCTGGGCTGGGAAGGTGAGTGAGAGGGGTGGTAAGGACAGGGGAGAGGCAGGAATCTCCTGCATGACAACTTCTTGCAGTGAAAAGGCTGCAGACAGGTATTGCACGGGTCCCTAAGGCATAACTGCTGTGCTCTACTACGGAGCAAAGAGAAAAGCAGTTACCATGCTCGCTCCGGAGCCCCAACAGCCACACGGGGAGACAGGCAGCCTGAGCACAGAGCAGCAGGAAAGCGTCCTGATACACAAACGTGAGAAACAAGTGCTACGCAGGGGAAAAATGCCTCCAAAGAGAAGGTCTGTAAAAGTGCCTTCTGCTGCTCCCAGCTTTTTTGCTCTTCAGATCAGTCAGCACTGGGAAATACGACCCTCACTATAGTTAACAGTGTTTGTGGGGTCTTGGTTTGGGGGTTTTTTGGTTTGTTTGGTTTTTGGTTGTTTTTTTTTTTTTTTTTTTTTTTTAAATCAAGTCTTCGTTTCTTTTTTTTTTAAAAACATGTTTAAAAAGGTTGTCCCATAAAGTTATAAAATGGAAGGCACACATCCTGCTACATGCAGGATTTAATGGATTATTTTAATTACGCTTTGCTTGGCTGGGTTTAAAAGCCACGGTTGAGGAGCAATGGAGAGCTGTATTTACCAATTCAATGTACATACTATATCAGCCAATCCACAATACATGGAGGACCTTTGCAAACAGGTTTTTTTCATCAACCATGCACAACAGAAAGCTCACAGTTTTACGTCCAAGAGGAAAAAAATGCTCTGGGCAACAGCTCATGAGCCTGCAGTCCACTGCGCGTGCTAATCTCTGAGCAAAATCACTGGTTATTTTGCTTGCATGAGGAATCAGGTTCTCAAATAGGAACCTCTGCCACTAAAGTAGAAATAAAAATACATATATATTTGTTAATATATATTAATATACATACATTAGGAATATATATATATTTGGAAGAGTTAAATAAACAATTTATATAAAGACTTTCAAAATAGAAGCGCACCAATCTACCTGTAAAATTCCTAAGCTTGTAGACAGGCTGCACGCAAACGATAAAAACTGCATATTACAAAGTTAGTGCTGTATATACAACACAATACCGCAAATTCACTCCCTGGTAGCAAAAAAACCCAACCCCCAAAACATCTACTTATATTATGGTGATCACTCATTCTTGTACCTGTGGGTACCTGGATGAGGGACAAATTAATTCTATCCTGGTAAGCAATTGCCTAAGTGTTACAAGTAGAAACGTCAGGATTGTTGCTTTAGGTACGAAGTTTCATACATTGTGTCTTAATAGAATTTGTTCTCTTTGGAGCTGTTAAACAGTCACATGCTGTAGTCTATGGATGTTTATTTCAATCAAGCTCTAACTAGAGAAGCTCAATATTAGAGCTGGATTTAGAAGCGAGCTGAGAGAAAGTACACTAAAGCAGGAAAAAAGGTCTAAATTTATTAATTCAAGCTTTTCAGGGCCCCACTAAGATTTTTTTCTTTTCTTTAAGGGGCCATTTCTTGGGGATATATTTCAGAATTAACTGTGAGATTTTAAAGCGTAACTTTAATTTTTACAGTAGCTCCATCGACACACACTCTTATTATGTACCAAATGGGACTCTTGCGGTTTAGCTTAATCCTCTTGTCAAGTGGACTAATAAGGCACTTAGTGCACAGCGAGAGAGGCAGCGCGGAACAGCCATTTCACATTGCTTCCTACGTAATGGCACGTCATACGGCAATATCCAACCAGCCCTTTAGCTTTTTTATTTGGTGCTAATTCTTGGTGTTGAGTAGCGCTTTGGGTACTGCTCTACTGCCTTTAAAATTCTAAACCTGAAATATATGTAAAGGCCAGGCTTCCACAGCAAAGCTGCTTCTCACCACGCATGGCTTGTGTTACTCCTAGAGCCTCGGCGGAGCCAAGGAAGAGACATCCATTTCACTTGACGTTATTAACATGCTTGAACTCATAAAATTACAGACACCGGTATTAGCAAGGAGAGCAAAGTTATCTGTCAAAATAACGTTTCTAAGAGTTTTAAAAATGAGTGGAAACGTTTTATGATGGCCCTGATCCAATTCCTTTCCTTGCAAGGTCAATTAGAGCTTTCAGCTAACTTAGGAGGTGTTCAAAGATACCAGTCAGTTTTAGAAAAAAGTACAGTTCCCATTTCCAATGAAGGAACCACGAGTTTTAGAGCCTAGCACAAATAAATAGACTTGTAAGCTTTCACAATGGCTATAAATTTGCCCCATTTTAGCTGACAAAGTTTATCATGACAAATACACGGAAGAAAAAGGCAGCTGTTGTAAACACACCAATAGTGTCTTTCCTACTATCAAAATACATTAGATCCTGGCACAGTGGCTAAACTAATCACCGAGGAACGGCATGATTCTTTGATTTACTTCATTATACTTGAGGAGCAGACAACTGAAAAAGCTTTCCAATTCCTGGCCCTACTTGTAAACATGCCCTAACTGAAGCAAATAAATCCACACTATAGGACTTGCAGTGGAAAAAACAAACCCTATCACTTTCCTCGACTACATTGCAATTTCTCCTTTTTTTTTTTTCCTGCTAGCAAACACACGAGGAAGAATTTTGCTTTATGGAATTGCTGTTTTACCCATTAATTGGTTCAAGAGTTTATCTATACAGGATCACACAGGTCTTTTGGATGACCAAGATACACATTTCGTATAGTCTGACATGTCTGACGTACGTGCATTTTTCATTTCACCTTATGCCAGCTGCGCATCATAGCAGGCAAACAATGGTATTGCTGAGACACCAACATCATCATCACATCAAAGGAACCTGTGCGACTGCAACAAGCCTATTTTGCTCACTGTATACCCGTATTTTCAACGGTGTTTCCTCAAGTCTAATTATGATGAATTCTCTGTAAATGCACTGATGTGATGCACAAATACACACAGGCAGCCTATCTCCTAGCCAACCAGTACACACAGTTTAACTTGCGACCTATTTGTCTACCATAAGTGTCTGATGGTAAGACAAAATTATTGACACTATTACTTTCAGCATGTTATAAAGTCAATTTTGGCAGAAAACGATTAGCAATATATTCTGCAATTATTACATTGAAGTGATCAGGTGGTAAAGTCAGCTAATACAGGTATTACTTCCCAAGCTTTCAGAAGATATAATTGCAAACAAGTGTCACACTTGCATCAAAAGAACAAATGCTGTTCAGCTCTGTCCTGAAAGTCTAGTACAATTTCTGCTTGGTAGGTTTCTTGCTCTTCCCCAAAAGAAAGCCAAAACACAAATGACAGTGGCTTTTGGATCATAAGGAAATTCCTTACTGGATCTCAAAACCAGGCTGTTAGAACCACAGCCCCAGAGTAATCCATGAACCAGGGTACAGCCTCTGTGCTGACTGCGACAGCAGCTACACAGTGTGGCCATGTTAACTCCATACTCATTGGGGAGTTGTTTTAATATGAGGAACCAGTCAGAGACCAATGCACGGCCTTCCTTGTGCCATACAGGGAATGTGGCAGGCTAGATCTGTCCCAGAACATTTGTGTATTTCTAACATGCACATTTCTAGGAGAAAACCACAGTGCTGCACAGACAGCTAACACAAAAGTTATGTACCGCAGCTACCAGACTAGGCAAGTACTGCTCAAGGCTGAGAACAGCCCCATGTAGTCAAGCAAAAAAGATGATATGAGTTGCCCACAATTTTTAAATAACTATTAACAACTATATGCCCAGTTATTAAGACAAAGGAAAAAATACTTGTCCTGTCATCGCTTTGAGTATGTTTTGCCAGTGCTTTTATTTGGGCCCCCTCTTGGGGTTGGGATCTTGCTTCCTATAGAGGGAGGTCGAGCGTTTGCTCCTGAAGGACCTGGTTTCCTTAAATACTGGCCACCTATTTTGCCTGTGAAGAGAAAATACAGATCGTTATTGCAAGCACATCTAGTCCCAGTCTTTAATTTTATCTCCCATTTTGATTCTCAAGATATATTAAGTCTGAATGACTGATGCTAGCAACTATATGTTGGCAGGCGTCCAGTCTGAGGTGTGTCTCATACCAGGAGCAGGAGGACTAAATGGTCAGGGTTCCTTTCCTGTCTCTAGGAAGTCACTGTGGAGCTTTAGCTGTATCCAGGCAGGATTTAAGTTCCTTCAATGTTTCCAAATTCTAAGCAGCAGCAAACTAACTAGCATTCTCATTAGCAAGTAGAAACAGCAAAGCTGAAGACAGACAGACATGATTGTAGGTCCAGTTCAATACTGGAAACTGTTGAGTTTAACCGCATCCACTTATGACAGCTGAAAGAAACAATTCAACAGTTCTTTCCAGGAACTTGGAGTAGTTGTAAAACGCAGATATGAGCAAAGCAAATATCAGACAGAGAAGGTTAATTCTAGCAACGACCTGAACGTGCAGCGGAATGAAGAACTCTGAAAAAAGTCTGAAGGAGGAAAGGTTTTGGATGTCACTGGCCAAAAGAGTTTTGGTGCTGCAGGCAGTGAAAATAGCTTGTTTAACTTCTGTGTTCAGGAAATAAAATGATTTTGCATGTGCTTCATAAATAAAGATGACTGTAAAAAAAAAAACCAAACACCTGACATCAGCATCAATATCTCTTTGTTGGTGAAGAAGCTGCACAATCATAAATTCTGCCTAGCTCCCGGGTCTGAATTGAAAAGGAAAAGCAGTACACAGCACTAACTATTCAATTCATCTGGTAATTAGGATTAGATTAGCATCTTCTGATTGGACATTAAAAGCTAAATCAGGCTCTCAGTTCTTTGTGTCAGCGTTCAGGAGCTTTCCAGAATGTTAACTGTTTAGTATCACCGCTGATTTTCTATTCACGGTCATACTATTATGCAGAAAAAAACCCTGAACTGATCAAATTATCAAATATGCCAGTTTCCCCAATCAGCTGAGCTAATGCCCTCATTTTGAGATTATTGTTACTGAATGATTTTGAGAATTTGCTCCCTAAGCATACTGTAGTCTATACCAGTGTAAGAAATATCAGTTAGGTTACACAAATGCAAAAAACGTGTTGAATTAAGACCCAGCTTGCTCTTGAGGATGAAATACTTTTCTTAAGTAAAGGCAACATAGTAAAAAGCATAATCATTATTATCATAAAAGAATATCTTACCAGGCTGCACCAGAAGAGTTTTGTTTATTGTGGGTAACCTCCGTTGATTCATTTTACAGCCATCTTTGCCCATTAGGTGAGATTTCCAGGCCTAAAGTCAATTAAAAAGTAGTGATATTACAATACCAGCAAAATTAGCCAATCTTTTATCTAGTCACTACGTACACACGCACACTTTTTAAAACATGGGGAAAGTGAGAGTTGTATACAGACTTTATGGCAATTGCATTTTAATCTGCTCACTCGTAAAAGCATGAGCACCTTATGACTAAGTGAAATAGAAATCAGTATATCCATTTTTTAAATGTAACTTAAAAGGTATATCACAATAACAAACCCCAGCCAGATCCTAGAAATTAAAAGTGAGTGACATTTGTTTTGGGTTTTAAATTTTCTTAGTTAACAACTGAGTTCAAATCAGGAAAAAACAATGTACAAATAACATGGAAAATCTTTTCATCTATACATATTTTAAACTGAAAAAGCGTGGGCATACCTACAAGGTTATGATAATAGTTAAAGCATTCAGCAACCCGAAGGAGTAGGAGCTGCTATTACAAGAAAACATGGCAGCCTCTTCAAACTAGAGGCTATGTGAAGTCTCTTACTTACAAGAATAATTTGGGCAGAAGTAAGAAAAGAAAAAAAAAATCCAAACAATGCATACATTTCTCAACAAACGTTTCAGATTTGGTTACAATATTTTCTGAGCTCCTCACGCTGGGCAAAGCAAAAAGGATTTGGAAAAAAACTTGGTTTTGAGAACAGAAGCACTACTCAACAGTCCCATTGAAAGGAAGAAAATGACATAGATTACGTATCTGCCATTGACATTTAACTGGATCTAATACTCAGTATAGAGTTGTTGGCTGCCTCCTGGATAGTCTTTTTCTGAAAATTAAATCATACACAGAACTACTTAAATATGATCATAATGTAGTGTTAGATGATTCATATAAAAGACTGAAACAGATATGTTAAGTATTTTCTGAACAAATCACTTTTTATATAATACCAATACATATTTTCAATTGCTGAAAGCACATTTTGGAGCTGGCATGGCAGACATTTCATAGCATTAGGCAGTTACAGGGAACAGTATGTAGAAATTAGAGAGAGAGGCCACCTCAACTCTCTTGACAATTATAGCAGTTCTTGCTTACTTTCTTCATGTCAACTTTTTATTATACCCAAATCAACAATATCTTAATCCTGGATGTCCTGTTGGATGTGCTCAGTCCTGCTGCAGTATTTTAAGCTGCATAATGTCACTCCAAACACTATGGCTGACAAGTGAACTCACAGAATCTGGTATCAGCTGGGAATTTGGAAAGCTGTAAGATGTATAGCTGCCTATGCAGGAGGAGAAAGACTGACACCAAATAGCCTGTAGCCCTGTGGTTCCCATATACACCTTTAAGGGTAGAAGACCCAGATTCAAATATGGTCCCCAGAGTGTGAGATAGCCATCATAGACCCCAGCAATAATCCAGGCAAGTTCTTAAGTCGTTGGGTATAAGCCAGTGTTAGAAGAGGACACGAATTCAGTCCCCGTGACATAACATCAGACCAATCTGGAAAGAAGTCTTACCTCCTCTCCTGGGGAAAAGTTGTCATGGCACAACGGGCAATGGTTTGCCACGTTTTCTGGTTTGGCAGCTGAAATGATTAGAAAAATAATGTAAGAGTTGCAAAGACAGGCTAATTTCAAATACAAGAGGAGAACTTGCACAGCAAAGATCATAAAACTACCCCACGACCAAACCAGCTCCTACCCTATTATCATTAACTGCTCTCAAAGAATTCCCACGTTTAATCATCTACATCAAAACAAGATCAAAAGGAATGATAGGGTTTAATCCGCAAGGATGTGGTAGAGGCTTTCTGTTCTCTTCACTCATCCTCCCCACATGCATTCATAGAAACGAAGCATTTCAACCACCGGGAAACTCAGGCATTTATTCCAAAAGCGATCCCTCCTGAGGATTTACTTAGATTTCTAAGTCCACAATGCAGTACCTAAATAGAAGTGGTCTGACTTGCCAAAAATACACAGCATTTGAAATTCTGACTGACTTGACCTTTGAAGTTCAACCTTCCTGTTCGAAACTACTCACGATTGCAAGTCTTGCTCTTAATATGTTTGGGCAACTCATCTTTTGGAAGG
Organism: Mycteria americana; assembly: GCF_035582795.1. Classification (NCBI taxonomy): domain Eukaryota; kingdom Metazoa; phylum Chordata; class Aves; order Ciconiiformes; family Ciconiidae; genus Mycteria; species Mycteria americana. The sequence continues at coordinate 10,658,475 of NC_134382.1, forward strand.
GCCTCACTGCATCGTTGACATTTCCCAAAGCTGTCCTTTTTATCACAATCAGTCAACAAGTGCTCTGTCAGGCTTGCTATTTCCACCACCTGCAACAGAGCAAGAGGCATCCAAGATTTGTACTGTACTGAGTAAATAAGGATAGCATTTAAAAAACTGCTTATGTGATTTGGGGAAGTTAAATCTCACTTTCCCAAATGACAAAGGGAAAATGAAATTTTAGTCCAGTTATTAATACAATTTATAATGCTGCTCTTTTCAAAAAGCACTACCCAAGATCACACAGTTGCGTTCAGAATTCATCTACCTTAGCATTAAATATCTTATAGCACCTTAAAACCAGAATAACAACAGTTAACGTCTTGCAGCATCTCTAGAACGTTTATGCCTAACCTGCTTGCAGTGCTCGCATCTGGTTAACATAGGGCAGTGTTTCCAGTAATGGAGATCCAATCCTTCCTCTGTGAAGGATTCGTCCCTTTCACCACAAAAAATACATAAGCTAGGAATAAAAATACAAACATCAGTAACATCACAGAGCGAAATGGATGAGCCCTGTTTCTTCTGTTAGAAACTATTCTGTAAAATAGCTAACATCTTGGTACACCTTATTGTCCCTATATCGTGCTGACATTAGGATAGGGCGTGAACAGATACTATTATATAATTCACAGTAAATACAACTATAAAGCATTTGTTCATATAGAAAGACATAATTCCACAAAAGCACTGAGAACAGCTCACTGAAACTGGCTTTCATGGCTCCAGGATTTTCAAATGCTTTCTCTATGAACTTGTCCTACAATACACACGAAAACTACAATATATCTTTGCCTTATTTTATACTGGCAGCTGAATGTTAAACTGTGGCAATTTCTTATCCCAGAACCAACTCAGAAAACAAGTTCAAGGTCACGCTATCTTAAAAAATCAACTTCTAGGATTGCCTGGTGATAATTCCAAATCTGTTAGAAGAGATTTTCTTTTTCATTGTTTAAATGCTGAAGGTATTAGCTTTGATCTACTGGAAAAATGTTATTAATGTTATTAGCTCGCAGGTTATACTAAGTGCTTAAAGGTGATTAGAAGCTGCTCATCTAACTTACTTATCCAAGTAATTTGCAACAGAGGAATGATCATCTGGAATCTCTGCTGCTGCAGGCTGTGGGCTTTCGTTTACCTTGTAACCTGTAAAAAGAGAACTATTAAAACCAAGATCACATTTTAATTAGTTTTTGTGCATGCCTAGAAATACTGCTTCTCTGGATCTTAACAGCAAAAAAAACCCCTTAACAGAAGCATACCATTGCCATACTGGTAAACAAGCACTGAAAGACAACATACCTGCAGGCAGCTGAGAAACTATGGCTTTAGTGATCTACAACAGTAAAATATTTTAGTGATTATTTTTACATGTAGTAGATGGTCTACATGTTGGGGAGAAATCTAAAGTGGTTTCAAGCCAAGACTTGAAACCAAGACTATTAATTTCTTATTAGAAATTAACCGGTTATCTGATTGTAAGTTTTCTTTCGTGAACATAATGGTTACCTCTATGGCAGACAGACTCAGCCAATTTGAAGCACTCTGGCATGTCTTTATCTGAGATAATTCAATAATCCATTAAGCATCTGCAGTGTTTCAAAGACATCTTGAAATATCTCTACATTTCTTAATACTATTTGAAACTACCTACCTTGATACTTTGGCTTCTGAAAATCAGATTCTTTCTCCTATTGAGCAAAGAAATTTAAGTCAGAAATTTCCTTAATGACAGTGATGCTTGCCAGGGAGAAAGAGAACAGATTATATCCTGATCTTTCTCTGGAATTAAAAGCTCAGAGGCAGAGCCAATGCATTGTAACGTTCATGCCTCTGGTCCTACAGCAATTCTCTCGGTATTGAGGCAGCAATCTTCTGAGGATGGAAAACAGTCCTACTTCCTGGCATTGGGGTAGCTGACTACCTTTCCAAGGCTGAGATATAAAACTTAATGGAAGTGCAGTACAGCAGGCTTCTGGAGGGCCTTGACGCACCCAGTACAATTCCTATACTCTAGCTGGCCCAGAAACACTTAGACTTGTAGAAACACCCTCAAATTTACCATACAATAGACAAAGCTGTTATAAAAAAGAATCCAAATTTTATACTATGTTTAGGAAAAACACCCCCTTCAAATTTTAAGCTGGACTGCTGAGAATGAAAATCAGTTAGTGTATGTCATGGAGTCTCTTTCTCTCTCTTTTTTCTTTTTTTTAGTTTATAATGAGACAACAGTAACGTTAATTATCTAAGCCTGTGATACCTGAGGAAAAAAGGATTAAAAAAATAAAAATCAAACCCAAAACAACCTAACCTTTCCAGCTTGAACTTCTGCTTGTATCTCCTTTAGAGCTGCCAGCTGACCTTGCAGAACTTTTATCTCTTCCTTCTTCTGTTTCTCTGCTTCTTCTGTTGCTGCCTTTCTCTGTGCCTGTCAAGAAATACTCTTTCAATTGCAGAAGTTTTTGAACCGTCTGTCATATAGAAGAGATTGCAAAACACATCAGCATAGAACAAATGGTCAACGCAGGACAAGAAATATCTTGCTCGGTTAAATGATTGGTCTGTTACAGTAACACCTCCCTCCCCTCACATTCCTCCGTACTAACCTGAAAGAAACAGATGGCATTTCCTCTGTCCTTACTGTTCCCAAGGCTAGCCAGCATAAAATAGTATATGTGTATTATTTCAGAAGTACCACCCCTGTATTCTTTGTAGGCTTTATTCGTACCAGTGAGTATATGTAATAAACTGAACACCAGCTTTTTACACTAAGTAATGTTAACAACACACCTTAAGATACTCTGCTACGTGTGTCATTCAATGTCTAATATAGCTATGAAATCAATATATTGCTCAGTGGAATGCAATGTTTAAAGGAGCTACCTGTGTTCTACAATCTTATTACATACCCTAATTTCAGCTTCAGAAAGTTTACCATCTATTTTAGTAAATCCATCAAAGAGTGTTTTATAGAGGACAGTCTTGCGAATGCTCGCGTCATCTGGAGGAAGATATTCTAGTATAGCAGCCTTGTGCTTCCTGTACATGTCAAAGATAATGCGCAATGCTACATCACGAACTTCATAAACTCTGTGTTCCAAAGCTCCTGTTGCAAACTGAAAAGAAAAAAAAACATTATGCCTCTCTTTTCCCATGTGTTTTTAAGGACTTGTTTATTAGTCTAAGACAGTTATTTCACTGCAGTGGGAGAAATCTTCATACAGACAGGTTTTTCCAACACTTTTTGACCCAGTGATTCTTTTTTTCTGTATTGGCATCTTGCTCCCTCACAAGGTTGTGTGTTGTCACCTCCAAGAGGCTCAAAAATTCTCTTTAGTAATTCACCAAGCACTCCAAAACAGACAGACAAGCCCTAATAAAACAGCAACAAAAAAAAGCTTCACATGCTGTAAACTCAGACTCCTACCTTCATGACATTGCCGATGGTAAACCCAGAGTTTTCAGTTCCCATGTCTTTCAAGAGGCATTCCACTAATTCCACTTGACTCATTGCCAGATGTGTTGGGGAGTTCGGTTTTAATGGTTGAACCAAATGAACTGGAACAATCTGAAGAGGTTTAACTTCACTACACAGTGCCATTTCCTATAAATGTACAGAGAGTCAGTGTGCATGTAGGAATGCTAAATGTGGAAAATTAACTGTCTTTGCAAAGTAGAGTTATTCTAAGTTACTTATAACAAGTTAAGTAAAATGAAATAAGCCTTCCATAAGAAGTAGCTCTTTATTTGTTACTTTAGCAGCCAGAAATTGCTTGCAAAGGCTTTAAAGAGAAGATTATACAGATGTTCGGTCTTGCTTTTGGCATCAGAGAGAAAGCTACTGGGAAATCAATAAAATCTTAGACGTGCTCAGATGAGTTATAGAACTGGACTGTAAGAAAAATTTCAAGAACTCCATCTTACACTGAACTATCTGAGGAGGAGGTAGATGAGAAGGGTCACAAAGGATACAAAGTCTTGACATTGCATCAAGATGGATTTCAAGAGTGCTTCAGAAGACATATGCCATCTTATAATTTTTCATTCTATTTTGCAAAGAACCTTACGGGCTAACTTCTGCTGTTATTCAAAGCTCAATGTTTATTCCTTTGCTGGTAGCAGAATGTTTAATAACCTGAAGCACCCCTCCTCCAAGTTCCTGTCAGCTGACAGACACTCAAGCAGATGATGATGTCCTGCAGCCCCTCTTCCCGAGGGCCAGATGCAGTTGTCACTGGGTTGGCTGATCTGTTTTGGACATACCAATTTCTAGAAATATGTGGCACCTTCCCTAGAGAACTGCTTATTCAGGCAGTGTATCATCTATTAGCAGCAATACAAAATAAACACATTTTCCTTCTCTCTCGTCCTGTCTACGAAAATACATTTGTAACCATGTTCTCATTTCCTTTCTCATTCAGTTACAAAATCTATTATAAACAAGCCAAGCAGTAGTAATAAAGTAACCTGTCACCTTTGGGGTTCCAGTGACACACCAGACCCCTTCACACAATAAGGCTGTTAAAATTTTAATTACATCCACAGCAAAAGAAAAGTCTGTTCCCTCCATGTGTGGATGCAAGCAAGGATAAGTAACCCAGAGCCAGTGATTCACTTCACTCCACTCCACTCCTGGGACTGAACTAACACATTTTCACACTGTTCTTTCTTCTAAATTCTACTGGAAAAGAGAGCCTGTAATCCTCTAGCAGCCATTCACAGCTGCTCTTTGCTAACATTGAGCAAGGAATGGACTGTGTCTTTTAAAAAGGGCATCTTTTTTATACTTTTGCTAAGTTGACTTTCAAAAGTTGACTGTCAAAAATGCAATCAAATCACAACACAGTCTGAGGAGTACGTTGTATACCATCTTGCTCTCTTCTCTGTAGATCACTTGCAACTAAGAAGAATGGAAGAGCTATACCCTTCTTGCATCTGCAGCAGCAGCTACCTCCCCACGCTGTCCCCCACAACACAGGTGACAATACACGGCTAGAAAAAACACTGCAAAGACACTAAGTTGGTGCTACCACTTTGCCTTCCATATAAGGCTTAATCCTTTACAGCAGAAAACTCTGGACTTGAAGTCAAGTCTGATTAGATGTTACCCACCTGTAAGCTCTGTGACATTCTTAATGCAAATCAAACCGTAATTCAAAGAAAAACACCTACCTGAATAAAGTTAGAAGCCACAAGGCGAAGACGGCATGAAGAGTCTCCTGTTCTAGAAAGCAAATTTGGAAGCGTTTTTTCCACACAATGAGAAGTTTCTAGTTTTCCTAGTTTATGTTTTGGTATATATTGGGTAATGATCATTTTTAAAAGTTTCAGGGAAGCTTGAAAAACCTAAGTTAAAAAGAAAAAGGAAACACTGAACAAAAAACCCCACACAGATCCCTGTTTTCAGACAATATTATAAAATCTTTTCTGTAGTTCTAAAGAACAGCAGCAACAGGAATCTAGAATTACAGTAACACTCTTAATGGAAGCTACTTCAGATATCTCTCTTCCAGAAAACATGTTGCTAGGGCTTAGGCTTCAGAATTTGTTTTATAAAGAATAACACATCTCTTGATTTTTTTTCTTTTCTTCTTGTTTAAGGCTTATTTGAAGCCTAAGTCTGTTTAGGCTAACCGTAGTTTCTCAAGTTTGAAACTAAAACTTACCTCATTGCTGTATTTCAACTTTACCAAAAAAAAAAAAAAAAAAAAAAGCACAAACCAGAAAACCCCCAAAAGACTCAACCACACTATGCATTTACTGCATCAGCAGTTGTTTCTCAAGCTCATTACTCAGCCCAGGGCAGTATTTTCCATGCTGAATGCTAGACAGTGCCCAGTCCTTGATCCCAACTAAAAGCTGACATTTCTGTTGGTTTTGGTGGTTTTTTGGTTTGGTTTGGGTGTTGGGTTTGTTGTTTTTTTAACTTACTCAAAAGTAGTTTTACAAACGATTTGTTTAAATTATTTAAAGTGTGTTAACCACACGGTTCTACAATTTTTGTTGTTAGCTCTTCGCTGGAGCATTTCTTATCAAACATATTACAACTTACTGAAGACACTATGTCTTTGATGGCTCTCCTTACAAGAAAAATGGCAGCCCTTAGCATGTTCTTTAAATCATCCTTTGGAGTGTTTACTGACATTTCCATCAGCTTCTTGTATACAGCCAGTAACGCATCTTCTCGATACGACCAAGTTTTGGAATATGCTCCTGAAACCTGAACACAGAACAAGTTTATCTCTTAAAAGGTCAGTACTGATATTTCAATATTTATTCAACATTTATATATAGGAACAGCCTCAAAAGAACATATGAACTTAAGCATGAAATCCCCAGGTGTTTCCTACAGGAATCTGGCTTTTATTAAAAGCACATATTTTTTAAAAACGATGAATAAAATGGATTAACAGGTCAGGCTCAAGGAACCGTCTCAGGCACAGTAATGGTTTCTCTCCCTACAAAAGACAGTGGCAAGTTATGGGTATTCTGGTAGAGTCCATACCCTAAAGCAGTCTACCGGACACTATCTGCTTAATAACTCATCAAGTAATCCATCATAAAAGCTACAGCATCATACAAGTGTTAAAAACAGGCACCCATATATCCAAGGTCAAATTTTAATCTCAGATTTTTAAGTAACAGCTCTGAACATGTAAAAATCGCATCAGTGGGTCGTTGTTGACAAGAGTGCATACCACATCAACTCAACACAGATCACAATAATCTATGTGTTTATTTTGTTGTTCTTTACCAAAGCTTCTCCAAAAACTTCAATAGCAGGGCTGGCCTCCCTCAGTGCCTTCTCAGTTAATGGTTCTGGTTCCCCAGTAATGCCGCTTCTTAGAGTATCATTGATACGCTCTTCAGTCATCTCCGTCTCAAGGTACGCAATTGCTTCGTCAGACTGTTTACAGATAGCTGGAAGAGGTCTCTCATCATAAGGTAAAAATTCAACCTAACAGAGAAGATAAAATTTGCTATTCTAGAAATGACTTAAATATGAAGTTGTTTCATGACTAATTCAATTCACCTCAATGTATTTTTTCCCTGTCAAAGCAGTATCGCTTTACAATTAAGTACAGATGTTGAAGTTCCCATAATAACATCATGAAGAAATAGAATCAGTGCCTGTGAATAAAACTTATTTCTTGTCTATAAGATACAATAAAACACACACAAAATGCCTTCTGTGGAAGTGCACACGTCTACAGAAGAAAACACCTGTTGATAGGAAGTCAGAAAGTCATGAAGCTTTATTTGTTAAATTATTCTGTGTCAACATCCTGTTAAGAGAGAATACTACTGCTGCTAGAGTCAACGCAAGTCTTCTTTAGCTTTGCCAAAAGCTGGAGCAGCAAAACCTAGAGATCAAGATAACCAGACACTACGATTTTCTTCCTCTCTTCAGACATGACACCAAGACTCCTACCCTACCAACCACCTTCCAACAAATTCCCTTGCTGCTGTAGATTCATCCAACACCATCTCTAAGAAGGAGATTTATTAAGCCATTAATGGAGCAAGCAGAATTCAGCTTCCACTATATTGGCTGCGTGACCCCCGATTAGTCATTCAATACCTATTTGCTTCCACTTATCTATTTGTAAATCAGGTATAATCCCCTTTTGCCTCAATCTCAATGAACATTTGTAAAAGCTTCCAAAGAAATTCAAGAAAGAGAAAGACCAATGCCAATTATTAGATGGGCACTGCTCAGTAATACAGTCAATTTCAGATACTATATAAGCCATGAGAACAACCACAAAAGACCTTGTTGTTTTGGAAGGTTGAATACAAGATCATTTGCTGTGATAGATATCTGCAGTAATAGAGGCACACTACTCACATTTTCTTTGGGAAATACTTCCCTGGAGGTTGTGGGATGAGTCACGGGAGGAGGAGGGGACTGATGGAGAACAATGGGCTCAGTAGAAGTGGGATCTGCTGACTTCTCTTCCAGCAAAGGCTCTGCTTTCCATGCCTCTCCTTTTTGTGGTTCTGTGTGCCCACAAAGAGGTGAATTTGTAGCTTTTGTGTGCTGAGGATTGTCAGTATAAATTGTAGGCTCCAAAGGCAATTCAGGTGGTTTTCGAATCTGATAAAGGGAAGGAGATTTTGTAAAGCAAGGCTAACAATGTACTAAAATCAGAGTTAATACAGCTACAACTCTGACAGTCAACAAGATTCTGCTGCTTTCAAGTAAATATCAGACCTCACTCACAGAAGTGTAATCAGTTCCACTGGGTGCAGCTTTATGAAACAATTGGAAATTTTATCACATTAATTCTGTATGGTTAGCCATGATGCCAGCATAAGGCTGTTATACCCCTTCAAAATACGAGGAAGTACCTTATGAATCTGCATTGGGTAGCCCTGAAATTATGCAAAATATTCAGGATTCTAATGCCATTTGCTTGAGACCTTAACAGTTTAATATAATGTCATTTACAGAGAACTAACCATGTTCATAAAATGCCATGTGCAAGTCTTTGGTTAGGGGAATCCACAATCCAAACAGAAAACTTAAAATCCATATGTAAATGTCATAAAATACCTGTGTAACAACCCTTATTCCCTGAATTTATTTTGGTTGCTCTGCCATTTCTATTTAAAACACCCACACAATAAAGCCTCCTGAATTAGGAGTAACAGCACCCACCATCAGCTCTGCATCCAGAAGGTCGTGGAGCTCCAGTTGCTGATACACCTTCAGGCGGTATGCTTCCATTTGCTGTTTCTTCTTTTTAGCAAGATCATAATCCTCTTTCTCTACAGCATAGCGCTTCTCTACCTCATACCGTCCAAGTCGTTCCCCTACCTAGAAGAGCATATAACAAGCTAGCCTGGAATCACATTACTGTACATACATATATGCTTCAGTATTTCCAGCCAAGTTATTAAATCAAGCTATCTGATTTTAAAATTACTATTTTGAAAATATAGTGGAAATCATTACGATTCCACATGAATGCTAGAGTCCCTGATGGACTACTGGCATACTGTTCGGCTTAAGAGATAAACAGTCTTTCAACAATACCTTTTGCAAGTCTGCAATAGCTTGTTTGAGTTTCTTGGCATAATCGTAGCGTTCATGACGGACAGCTTCGCGCTTCTTCTCATCCAGTCTACGTATTATCTGAGCGACTTCTGGATCCTGGTACATGTCAAAAGCCAAATCATCCAGAGGTGAAATGGAGTCAGGTTTCCTGAAGATATAAAATGAATAAAATAAACTTTCAGCTAATCCAAAATAGACCAGCATATGTCTTCTCTTTTCATTAGCAGGGAACTAACAAAATAGAGACTGAGAACTACTTTAGACCAAGTAGATATTTTGCCAGGGTATATGCAAAAGAACATCCTTACCCAAGGTAAGTTCCATCTAAGGCAGGATCATCTGATTTAATTCCTAAGTAGTGGTCTATCAGCTTCTCTCTGGAAGGCTTTGTAGGGGAGAAAAGAAAAAATCTTAATGCACATTCATCAAGTGTGTGTTCAAGACAGAAATTCTGACTTGCCGCAATGAACACAAGCTATGCAACTTATAATACTTATGTTTTGGGGCATATTTAAACAAGAGAATTTGGAGAGGCTGAAAATGCAAACATTCCAATTGATTATGTTTTATTTTTTGTATCCACAAATTAGGCTCAATTTTTGAGAGCTTTCTTGCTTCAAGATAACATAAAAAAAAAAATTAAAAAATCAATACATGGCAGCTCTGCTACAGCACAAAACTAGGAGAACAAAGATGCATTCCATTGCCCCAAGAACCCCATAACTGAACACGTGTAGCAACAGTAAAAAGACTGGGACGCTTTGCACTTACAGTATTATTGTTGTCATTACTGTAGTCTGCTGGATCTCCAATGATGTTTATAGCTACTAGGGCAACCTGGGATAGATTTAAAGAAAATGTAAATGCATAAGGTCATTACTTTTTCTGTATCTTATGAAAACTGAAACAAAAAATGGTATTTAAAAAAAAAAATGGGACCTGGGGTCTCCAGGGTGGTATGGAAGCAAAGAAAAGCACTAAGTGCTAAATGTACTTCATGCTTCATTAAAAATTTATTACCAGATCTACAGACCACATTGCATACTCATCAGTTGTTCCCTTTTCTGGCCTGGAATGGAAGTGAAAAGAGCCACTGCAGAATTGAGGCAAATACTTGCTTTTTCTGTAACAGCATGGCTGTACAGCACCTCCACTTAATGCCACATCAGATCCTAAAGACTAAGAGTGGCTTTGTAGCGACCACAAAGCCATTCTCAGAGAAAGTACTTTGTCTTCAGCACAGAGCCTGCTGTGCAGTCTAAAACTCAAAATGAAAGGCAGTAATGGAATGTGCACTTGACTTGTTTCTTCTGGATAAGTTGCGTGCACTTGGTCAAGATTCCGAGTCACTTCTAACCTCTTATTTGTATTTTCTATTTTAAAAGAAACCAAAAATAAACCCAGGAGCTTTCAACCAACATTTTTAGCTTCTACAAATCAAGGGAGCAGATTTCTATGCCTGTCCTGTACTACTGAAACTTTATCTAGCTTACAAAGTAAGGACTCTCAACTCAACTTACCTGACCGTATAAGTTGTATTTGTTGACATAATTTTTATGGAAAATCAGCTTCAGGTACTGGCCAACTGCATCCATATACACAGATTTTAACTCTCGTGCTTTGAAATCAGTCTTTTCATTGTCTGAGAGCGGGACATAACTGAGAAAGAAAATGTAACAAGTAAGCAGGGAAAACGTACAAATACATAGCTGTATTTTTCCTCCTCAGGTTAGTACTTTTAAAACTCCCTCGTAACTAAAACAATGTGTGCTGTCATCTGACAAGAGTGTTCATCTGCATCATGCCTCTTACACCTACGTCTTCAGCCTTGTTACAGATCTAAGCAAGTACGGAATCTCTTTACTGCTTGCAACACAGCGTATCAACGTTGCGTGCAAAGCATAATGAACATTATTTCCTCCTGAGGCCTTTCTGATTAAGGTAGTAAAACCATTTAGAGCTTTTTCACTTACCCTAGTCTGTGAAACCTCTCTGACTGATAAGGAGCAAAGTATTCAGGCAAGCTTTCACTGATGTAGAACTCAATTTTGCTTGAAATCATGTACTGGTGAGCAAGCAACTGCAGTTTTCGTATTCGACATCTCTCCACCAACTGCAGAACAATTTCCTGTGGATACTGACAGAGTCTGAAAACACACACAATTTCTGAGTTTTAAAGATTTTTTTAAAGATGACTTAACATTTAATCATGAAACTTTCCAAAGTTATTATAGTTTAATTCAGCGTTACAAATATTGTAGAGTAGAAGAGTAGAAACACTCTTCGCTTTATTGCATGCATGCGTATGTTAAAGTGCCCCATACATATCTAGAGGGTGTGCTGCAAAGACTGGATTTTTAATACTCAGCCAAAGCAGCTGCAAACTCCAAGACAACTGACAAGAACAAATATAGTTCCCTTTTTTTCTTTTAAAGGACTTTATTTAAATGCAATGGGATGCCTTCAGCTGGTAACCAAGGCGTTCTTTTCCCCCCAGGATAAGGATTCCATGGGATTAAAGTAATTTTTGGGGGTTTATAATCAGTTTGGTCTGGGATGCTGTAAACTACTCTGACCATGCATGGTACATCTCCCAGTCATTTTAAACTCAGTGCTTCAGAACTACGCACATTCCTCCCACTCGCAGTACCTGGGTGATCGCCATCCATTCACTGTCGGTGCATGAACCATCAGCTCTTTTGCGCTGAAGCCATCTTCATGTCCCGATGAACTAACAACTATAAAACCGATCTTGTGTGGCATCCTGCAGAAGTGAGCTAGTCAAAGCAACAATGTTTCAAGCTTAAGCTAATCCCTGGAAGGACAGTAAAAGAACACTGAAACACTAAAGTCAAAGAATTAAATCCCGTGGTCCATCAAGTCAGTAGATGATGACCACAAATCTAATTTTTAATTAATATTGGCACCACAAACCGCACCATGTTCTTATGCTGAGCATTTTATTAGTACTTAGTGAAACGAGGGTTTAGCTAACTTGTATTGCAGTTTGCCAATAAACTCAATTAAATCTGCTAATCCAAGACGAAGCTTTAAACTATCTGAGCTCCAAAACGCGCACAGGAACGACCCGTACCGTCCTGTGTGCGCTTGAGCCGAAGGAAAAAAAACAAAACAATCAAGAATAGGGTGAATTTAGCCAAAAGCCACCTAGCACCTTTTCACAGCTACACACGCCCCTAGGCTGCTGACAGGGGCGGCAGCGGAAGGGGGGCAACGCCAGCCGGGACAAGCACCAAAGACCACCGCTACCCCCGCACCGCGCCGTAGTGATATTATGGCATTAATTTCGGCCCTCTCCCTCCTGCCCCCGGCCCCAGCCCCGGCCGCTTGGCCACAGGAGGCGGCCGCAGGCCGAGGCGGCAGCAGGCCGAGGCGGCGCCCCGCAGGCCCCGGAGGGGTCACGGCGCTGGCTCGGGGAAGCGGCCGGGCCGCGGCCAAAGCCGCCCTACACGGCGGCGGCCTGGCGGGGACCTCGGGGGAGGCTCACCCGGGCTGGAGGGGAGATGAAGGGAGGAGGGGGGGAAGCGGCCGGGCCGGGCCCCGGCCCCCACTTGCCTCGCTGCGGCCCCGCCGCCCGGCTCTCATGGCAACGCCGCGCCCGCCGCCGCGCATGCGTGTGTCCCCCCCCACCCCCAGCGGCCCCTCGGGGCGCATGCGCGCTTCGGCGGCAGCGGCGGGGCCATGTCGGAGCCGCTGCGGGCTGTCCGGCTGCGCGGGTGCGGCAGCCCGCGGAAGTTCGGGGTGGCGGCCAGGAGCCTGCGCGGGCTGCTGCGGAAGGGCTGCCGGCTGCTGCAGGTGCGGGCCGGGGGCCGTGGCGCCGGGCCGGCGGTGCGGGCCCGCCCGTCTCTCACCCGCCCGCGGGGCAGCTTCCCTTGCCAGGCAGCCGCCTCTGCCTCTACGAGGACGGGACGGAGCTGACGGAGAGCTACTTCCGCGCCCTGCCGCCGCAGACGGAGCTGGTGCTGCTGGGCCCCGGAGAGACCTGGCGGGGCTGTGAGTGCGCGGGGGCGGCGGGCGGGGGGCTCGGGGGGGAACAACCGGCGGCGGCGGGGCAGCGCCTGGGCCCGGACGCGGCCCCTCAGCCGGCGCCGCCTCGCCCGCGCAAGCCGCAGGTGCCAGCGACATCGAGCGGTTCCTGGCGGCCTTCTACAACCAGAGAGATGCCGTCGTCGAGGCGGCGCGGAAGCTGCTCTCCGACGAGCAGGGCCCCCGGAGGCAGAAGCTGCTGGCGGATCTCATCCACAACCTGAACGAAAACATCCTGGCCGAGGACAAGGAGGACGACAAGAAATGGTTTGAAGGTACGTCTGCCGCCCGCGGGGAGCTGCTTAGGGGCACCGGGTCTCACTCTGCTCAAAAGAGTCACTGCTGTCAATTTTACTGTTCTTACAGAAAAGCAGTTTAAAAATCTGGGAGTCCTTCTGGCTGGTGCGATTTGGTACCTGGGCAGGGGATCAGTCATCACTTACAATCGCATGCGTTTTTAAGTTTCTTTCGAATATATGCATATTTACTATCAGAAGATGGTAAAAAAGCAATGTTCCCTATTGCTCTAAGATCGCTCTAGAATACGTTTTTCCCCATTAACATAGGCCTGCATTTACAATCTTTTAACAGTTTGCTAATAGTATATTGATAACTTGCATGTATCAGCCAGCTAACCTTTCTTTATGTTTTCTTTATACTTTCTTTGCAAGTTCCCCCTCCTATTCCCAAGTCACTGCTGCAGTTCTTCCTGAACAGTTCAGTTTTCTTTTCACAATCCGTTAGTGCTCTGTGTGTGCACATTAACGAGATACATTTAACTATAATATCAGCTACTGCTCTCCCAGCACATGCTCTGCATCGTCCTTTTAAGTGCTGAGAGCAGGGTAGTCTTGAACCAGTAAAATAAAAATGGGAAAGAAAAAAAAAAATCTGTGCATACTGAGTTTGTGAAAAGAAGGGATAAATACCCAGCTAGGCAGAAGCACAGCACTAAAAGTACTAAGTTACAACACAATCTAACTCCTCCCTTTAGGTCTAGAGTCTCGTTTTAAGAACAAATCAAGCTACATGCGATACAGTTGTGAAAGCAGAATACGAAGCTACATGAAAGAGGTAAAAGTTTCTGTTGAAGTAACTTATTTTCAAGCTGCTAGTAAAAGTAATTCTGTGACCACATATATATATAAAAACGCTTTTATAGTGCAACATACTGATTGTAGAAAAGAGCCTCGGCTGCTACAGGCACCAAGGAATGATTGGGGTTTCTTTTTCCCCCCTCTCTAGGTTAGTAGTTTTATTTCAAATGTTCATCCTACAGCAAGAGATGCATATAAAAGGATAATTGTCCTGATGTCAGATAAACTGAAATCTGTGAAATACAACGGATGCTACTTTGACAGAAGAGAGGAGGAGGCAGTCCGCCTGTGCACTACGGAGGGATGGTTCTCTTGTCAGGTGAGTTCAGCCCTTTCTAAAGCAGAGAGTCTTGGTTCCAGCAAGCAGTGGCACGACTTGTAACGACATCAGAGGAAGGAAACAGTTACCTGGATGCTTGCGTAGTGCAGTATCAAGTTTGGTGGGGTGATGATGTCATAGCGTGCGTGATCTATCTTTGGTTAGTTACAGCGAGCGGAAGGACCACGCTGGGGTGACGAGCAGTACGCTTCACTGTAGCCATCTTGTTTTACAGGGACCTTTCGACAGAGATGACTGCCTAGATAAGCATTCTATCAACCCCTACAGCAACAGGGAAAGCAGAATCCTCTTCAGTACCTGGAATCTCGATCACATGTATGTACAAAGTATTAATCCAAACGTACCTGTTTCACGCCCTTCCTCTTAGGCAGGAAAGGTATAGCCATTGAATCATTACCTTGTCCTTTCCCCCAGTGCAGTTAGCTCCGCTACGCATAGTGCATTGTGATAAAAGACACTTGGATGCTGCAGCTGTTTCTGGTAATATGAAATCCTGAAGACAGATTATAATGCCGTCTCTCATTAGCTGCCTTGCTTCTGTTCAGATTTTCTTTGTATGGAAACATACCCCTCCTCACCACGTTATCCTTTGTGAACAGTCCTCGCTGGCAAAAACCCTCAGACCCATTTTCAGGCATTGTGCACTTGTGAAGCAAACAGGATTTGCTAAACTAATTTCCTCAGGAAAAAAAATAAATCGTAAACCTAGTTATGGTGAAAGAATTCAAATTCCGCCTGGCTCTAAAAGGAAGATGGAGACTTGATTATTATGAAAAAACTTTTGATGGCAATATTGTTTTCTCTTTTGTGCACTGAAGAATAGAGAAGAAACGTGCTGTTGTCCCAGAACTGGCAGAAGCTGTCAAAACACGAGATGGAAGAGAAGTGAACTGGGAATACTTCTATCAGCTGCTGTTTACCACGGATAATTTAAAGCTTGTACATATTGCTTGCCATAAGAAAACCAATCATAATCTCAGCTGTGACAAAACTAAAATTTACAGAAAAAGGAAGCAAAACCACGAGATTTCATAGTGCTATCTCTGGAAGTGACTTCGGCTTTTTTCAAAATCATGTCACGTGGTATCATTTTTAAATAGCTCTAGTTTCTTAAACAAGAACTTATTTAAGAGTCCCTGGCAAAAGGGAGGTGCTAAGTAATTCAACTGCAGTCTCACAAAGCATACATTCATATCATGCCTAATTCTACTCTCCCACCTTCTCACTACAAGCCTTCCTTAGATCACACAGTGTTAAGTGCGATAAAATGCAGCTGTGAGTCAGGGTATAAAAATGAGGCCAGAGGCTGACACTGGTTATGCCCTACAATCTCTTGCCATGACAAATGCAGGCGCAAAACTCACAGTACACAAAGTGAAACTTAGACAAAACTTTTCTTAAACACTAATCTGAGGGGACTTACAGATTCGTATTTCTCTGAACATTAAGCCAAACAAAGAATACTTCAGGATAATTATTTTGCTCTGTGCCTTTTCCAGGTAGATAACACTGTATTTCAGGTATGCCAAAGGGCGATGCAGTGACAGAGCTGCTGGCTCTTCTGTACCAAAATACCTGCGCTCATCCATGACCACTCCATTTGCCGCTGCTTTAGATGTGCATCTCCTAGAAGGAAGAGCAAGGCCATGGCATGTCTTTGCTTTTACCACCGTTCTTTGTCAGCTTTCCTATTGATTTCTCTCTCCTTTCAAACAGTTTCTGCCTCTTTAGCTTGAGTTTGCTTGAAGCAATACACGCAATGTTACTGTATAATAATCATGTTTACCTGCTGCTTTAGAGAATATTGCTTTTGTAACACACTTCTACCTCAGGTAACAAACTACAAATAGATAAATTTTTACTTGATTTTTTTTTAAATTAAATTATCAGCTGATAGCAACGGAACTTTTAGGGACTGTCAGTGTTAAATGACGTGAAATTTTTTTTTTTTTAATAAAAAAATTACCACTAGCTTTCTGTGTGTGTATGTGGAGGCAGAGGTGCAGGAGTGGTTAATCAATCAGGTGTAATATAGCATGGCCAATACAGACTAGAAAGACTAAGCACAGGGAAACGTGTTTATGAATGGAGCGCTAGCTAGTTCCTGCTATGCAAATAACATCACTCAGCTCTAGGGAAGAGCTCCGTTTTCCCCCGTATCGTTGGTCCTTTTTCTTACCTGGACAAATCTGGCTAGTCCACACAGAATTGTATTACGATAGTATTGCTGTGTGAGCCATAACTTACTAGGTCTTGGAAATGCGGGAGCTTTGCTAGACAGAGTATTGATTTACTTTAACCAACAAACTCAATCCCCCTCCCAAACATTTCAACATGAAAAGTACATAGGTGCATTTTAAATACAGGATTTCTAATACCACTGCATTGAATCGATCCTTCCAGACTGCCTTACTGAATATACATCATCGGTAACTAAGATGGAAATGCACACTACACTGTTTTGACATTGGGGAAGGCATCACAGCTAAGATTCTGATGACAAACACAATGTCATCTGTTTCCTACAAACTGAAAATCACCATTTTACAGAGTGCTGAAACTAAAATGAATGTCTGTGTGTGAAGACATATTTGCTAGAAAGAGACGGTAGCAAATATGGCATTTAAGGAAAGCTGGGAGAGCTACTTCAAGATGGAGTTGTGCTGAAAACCATGAATATGCTATCAAAAAATTAGATTTTTCTGTGTTAGAGAATTAGAGTGAAAAGGAGCCAAGAAATATCGTTGATAGAAACAATGCATCAGCTGGAGTGGAAATGTGAATAAATTAACATGTCATGCATATACAATTTGTTTGGCTTACAACTTTTGAATGTTTAACAGGCTATAGCTGTAGAAATTAATATTTATTTAAACCATCTGCTGATAACATTTTCTCTATATTTTTAGAAATGTAGAAGAAACTATTTATAACAATAAAGATCTGGAAGCTTATTGCATAATCACACTTTCAAAGAAGTTTTATCATAAACATTGGGTGAGTGAACAGCTCCTGAAATCATCTGAGGTTGCTCATTTTCTAAAAACTCAGGCCAAAATAACAAATTTGGTGGACTGACCCATGTCCTTAGCAATCAATATGTGTTTATCTACTGAATCCGACACCGAGAGATTTTTTTCCTCCTTTATCAACACCAGTATATTTATTTACAAAATACCTATTCATAACCCTTGGAAGTTAATTGAAAATACTGCACGAGCTGCATTACACAAGTGTTAAAAAAGGCAACGCTTACGGCTGGTCTGGTGGAAGAGGGCAGCACTCGGCTTCACGTGGTGGTTGCTCAGAGAACTGACATGCAATAAAGCCGTACTTAACTTCCAGAGATTAACACCACTGAACTCATTGGCGTCTGTGCATTTAGCTTTGCCAGCAGAATTCCATTTTAGAGGTTTAATTGGTTCTGGTTTAGATGTAAACAATGCAACACAACTTACACAACAGAGGCCGGTGTCCCTCTTTCTACTGGGTAGTCAACTGGCTGCATTACTAACTGGATGCCACAATGGCAGATGTTGCAGAATTCAAAGAAAAAGGACCTTGTTCTAACATAGTTTTCTTGGCTATTTTTAAAAAAGGAATGAGACCAAATGTTCACCCTAGATATGGGCTCAAAAAAGCAGTAAGAACTTCTATTTTCCCTGGGTTTTTTTCCTAAATATTAGTGGTAGAATGATAAATTACAATTTTTTTCCAAATAACTGAAAATTCAGTCAATCTTTGCCCCAGATAACCGTGGGAGAATACTGTAACTGCCAATTCCAGGAAAACAAACTCTACCAGTTCTCTCTCCGAGAAAAGGCAAACGCAGACACCTTATGTTAGTGACATAGCCAACCATCATTACGTGGTTGCAAAGAAAAAGAAAAAAGGTTTCATTTGTTTACAGTGTGTTGTTAGACAACATCCTCTTCCTCCTCCTCCTCATCTTCCTTTGCAATGAAATGTAGCTTTCTGAATTCTCGCCTGCTCATCGTTGTGCTTGGGAGTGCAACTGCTGGGAGATCCTTTAAGAAAAAGATAAAATCATTAAGAAAAGTCTGTTGCGGCAAATGGCAGACCTCCTACCTCTCCAAGAGTTCACGTACTTCCACATCTGATACATGAGGCACCAACACACACCTCTTCACTTGGAAGCGGTGGCATAAACCCATAGCTAAAGCAGAGGAGCTTTCAGGGGAGCTTGCCTGAACCAGTCACGGCTCATGGTCAAAGTGAGGGCTGGCATTCCTTCTGCAGGCTTGAGAAGGTTAAGAGAGGGTGAAGTGCTCCACAAACAAATCCTCACTACTCCCGCTAAATACCAACCGAGACTCTTGCTAAAGACCACTCCTCATGAAACACCTGAAAGAAGGCGGCATCACTTGCCCGAAGTTATACAATGTTAAAGGCAGACCTGGGATTTGAATTTAAAGCTCTGGCTCTTGATCCAAAAGCAGAGGTTGCCAGAAATCGGCTTCCATTCCAAAGAATTACAATAATCACGATTAAGAACCAATGACCAGTGAAAAACTATTTTGACAGAACAACACTGTGTCTTTATGAGTAAAAATATCTATCTTATGGAATTGGAATAATAAAATCTAAACAGGAAAGTTTTCACATCTGAAATTAACATGCCTTGGCAATTAATTTCATCTCCGAGACAAATAATTCTATCTAGGGGACAGGGATATGACTCGAGGTGTCTACCAATACTGGTCAAGTTTGCCTACAATTTTTAGGCTAGCCTACTTTTGTCTGAAGATGCAAGGCTGAAGTGGAACAGAACTGAATCTGTAGAGCAAACAGACTGTCATCATCTTACCTGTATAAACTCAACATCTCCAAAGAACCGGTCCACTGGCATTGGCTGGTTGCTGTCTTCATCCAAGAAAGCACTACTGTCTGGTTGTGTCGGCTTCTTCGGGAGGTCTCCATCCTCCAAGCTAGACCCATCTGAAAGTACACTCTCACAGCTGCTCTCCTCTTCACTGCAGGCATGATTGTGCAGATTTTCAGCACTGTCCATTTTTGACGGAGCACTGCTTGATTTCACTGCATGTGGCTCAAGAGAAACATTATGCTCCTTTTCCTGTTTGTCTTCATTAGTCTCTGGAATGCTTTCACCTTTTTTCTGTTGAATTATATTGCAGTCTCCTGGACCTTCTGAATGTCGATCCCCATCAGATGTTTTAGGCGTTTCCCTCGATGCAGCAAGGTTTTCACTTCCACACGTAAGTCCTCCTAGTTCTGATTTTACCAGACTGTTTTTTTCACATTTTAGCCTCTTTGAGGGTCGTCTGTCAGCCACTTTGCGTGAAGAACACTGTTAGAAAAAAAATAAGATCCTAAAGCTTACTTGAAATAAAGAAAAATAAAATCACCATATCCCTTTAGTTGCAAGGCTGGATGTGGAACCAAAGGGCTCACATCAAGCAAGCGGCACCTTGATCCAAAGCTGCATTGCTAAGAAAAATAATTAGTAGAAAATGCACATGAAAAGAAGAAAAGAGGAGCAGATAGCTTACACTAAACCACAATGTACAGTCCATCACCAGTGGAAAGCTACTTCTCAAAGCATAAACTAGCACCGTAGGTGGCTAATCACCATTTTCATATTTTCTTAGATGTGTAGATGGCAATTAATGTAGCAGAACAGACTATCACCCGGTACGGCAAAGCATCCGGCCGCTTGCTAGCGGCACAGTGCACGGCGAGCAGCCTACCACCGGCCTTTAAACTGCAATGAATCCGAAAGCTGGCTCTGTGGCACACAAATATGCTCCTCCACTGTATTTTTGCACACAGGTGTCTAACAAAGTGGTGGGAAGGTAGGAAAGGCGAAGAATTTAGTGAAATTCTCCAGGTAATTCCTTCATGGTGATGCTCAGTTTGTAGCTGTTAATAATTAGCTGCACCCCCCCGCACTGTTACTGCCGGCCCCGCGACCCTCTTCCCCCAGCCCGAGGCCGCTCCGGCCCCGGCCCCGGCCCTCTCCCTCCTACCGGGCTCGGCGGCGCTTCCCCCGCGGGCTGAGCAGAGGCGGTTGCCGGGCGCCCGCCCTCCAGGGACCCCTTCGCACAGCGCCCGGGAGGCCGCCGCCGCTGCCGCCCTGGGAGAGCCGGGCCGCGGGGCTCCGCGCGGCTCCGCTCCCATGCTCCGGCCGCCGCACCCGCTCGCCGCGCCGGGCCGCCCGCCGCCATCTTGGGGAGGGCGCGGGAGCGTGCGCTCGCCATCTTGTGGAGCCTCTCGCCTCAGGGGCAGCCGGGCCTTGCCGCCGCCTGTCTCCCGCCGTACCGGGCGGGCAGGTGGCCCCACCGGGCCGACACGACGGGCGAAGGGAGGCCTCGTCCCCGCTCGGTGGTTGGGCGAGACGGGGCCTGGGCGGGGAGCCCGCCTCAGGGCCTGCTGCAAGCGGGGCGGCCAGCCCCAGCCCATCACACAGACCCAGACCCCGACCCCAACCCCGGGCTTGGCCCAGAGGCAGCGTTACGTCAAAATAATCTTTAGCAAAGTGAAAACAGGGGAGCTTGCCTCCAGATCTCCCCAATGGGCTGCTGTCTGGGGAAAAAACCAAACAAATTCTGCCTGATTGCTGTATAGCTTATAAACATTTCAGCTCTTTTGCTTCCCATTGTGTCTTCCTTCTGGAGCAGCGCTAGCTCTGGTTATAAGATGTGCGGTCGGGGAGTTATTATTCAGATATGCCTCTCAGTTCGTTTCCACAGCCCTCAGGGAGCAAATTATGTCAGTAATTCAAATCCCTCTTTAACTTCAAGGACTCTGACGATAGCAGATGAATTTCTGTGTAGCAAAGCAGCCCGACACCTAGATTTAAGTATGTAATTATCTTCACTTATTTTATTGGGAGAGGCAAGGTAGCACGTTTGCCCGTTTCGAGAAATGGTAGGTCCTGCGTGCCCTGACGGTCCGCGCTGGAGGAGGGACGGCCGCGTCTGCCACAATAGAGCCCAGGGGCTCTATCCATCACATTAAACTACAGCTCTCTCTCCTCTTAATTCAGTGCTTTGAGGACACTGTGGGGATTTCTAGAATTCTGTCCGGCTAAGGGCACAGGAACTTGTCTCTTTATAGTAGCCTTTAACGTTCTTGCTCATTGCAGAGCCATACCACAAGTCTCAGTGGTTTGAGGGTATTACCTGTGCTCCTCAATCCAACTTAGCTGATAAAATGCTCGTCCGTTCATCCTGGCCTTAAAAAACATGAGCAACAATTTAAATCGCAGAAATAAGTGGCAAGAATGTACCTATGGGAATATTCAAGTAAGACGTTTTTTCTCAAAAGCATAAAGTCTCCCAGTTAAACTGCGGATGTTCGGAGACATGCCTGATACGTTGTTCTGCAATTTCTCTTGGTGCTCAGGGGTCTTTCTGCGCTTTGTTCTCTGCCTGAGATAATTCATATTCTTCTCCAAAAGCTTCTCGACTTGCTCCACTCGCTCACAGTATTGTTGCTTGCAGCCACGGAATACAGATGATTGTTTTTATTAGGCAGTGAAAACTTATACTGTCTCGTAAACAGAAGAGGACTGGAACTGGCTGAAGAACAGCATTTCTGCAGCTGGAAACCTTGGTGGTTGTTTTAATTTCCCCCACGAACTGAAAACAGTAAGAAAAAAATCATTTTGAAGGTTTTAATAAATACTTTTCACAACACTGTATGTCTCATTCTTTATGCTGCTTCGTAAGATTGACACGCGTATGAGAGCTACGAGGGCAGGGGCGGCTAAGCCCTAAGCAGCCTCGTGTGCTTCGGTGACCCAGCGCAGATGCGGGCTCACAGTCTGTGGCAGCACGCGGGGTGGAGGTACACGACCACAAGCACCCGAGACTGCGCGGGGTGGCCTCGGACACTTCCGAGGGACAAAGCCCGTTACGCAGATGAAGGCAGGATGCCAGAGCTCCCTCACAAAGCTCCTGTATTGCGGTCACCGCATTCTCCCCTATAACCACGTTACTTGGTGGGAAAATGGGGGCAATTTTGTAACTGCAGATGTTGTTGCATTTTCTGAAATATGGCTGATCCCTCTCTGAGAAAACAGCTGTCACGTAGCGCAGAGAGCACCCCGGGAGAGGCAAGCGAGAATGCAGATCCCCTCCGAGATCAGTCCACGTCTCAGCAGCAGGCAGTGTCTCCTGAGTGACTTGAAAGGCTACGCAGGGACTGCTAACAGCCAAGCAGCCCTTAAAGAGAATCAGAGCAGCGCAAACTATTTACATTAAATCCACATTTCCACATAAAAGAGGACTTATTTTCAACAACATTAAAAAGTGGTTTTTATTAGAATCTGTTGTCTAAGCAGGCAGGCAAGAAAAAAAAAAAAAAAAAGGATTTTGTAAGCTCCCTGATTTTTATGAAAGTTGGCTGGCGGGTATAGAGCAGCAGCTGAGGAGCTTATTGAGCAGGAAGGGAGGTTCAGGCTGTGAAACTCGATGCGTAAATTAGCTTCTCACGGCACTTGTCTCTGCGCCTGTCACTTGCACCAGTGTCCCTGTCTGTTATAATCCTCCCAGTTCATTTGGCTAAACTTTAGTGACATGCTAGGGACAGCAGCCAAAAAAAATGTTGCCTGTAAACATACTGGCTGTTAACTGTTGAATGAGAGGTCTATCAAACTGAACAGCCATCCAGCAGGAGCACTGGCTGGTCTTTTCCTGCTATGGGAAGGTTATTTTTAGTTGAGGTGACTGAATTATTTTTCATTAGCAGCACTTGGAGAGAAAGCAGGAGGAGGATCCACTGCCTAATAACCGGCACCGGGAGCCTCGCTCCCCGCCTCGACCACGCTGCGGCATCCTGCCCGCCCGCCGCCTTCGCTGCCTCCGCGGCAGAGCACGCGCCAGCGTGGATTAGTCTTTGCTCCAGATTTGAAGACACAACTTTTTAGCTGTTCTCTCCTGTCAAACGAGGTTGTCATGCCAACTCAGGTAATGACAGTGAATATCGAACTGCCAGTTTTGGGCTCCCAGAGGCACTGTCTCCTGGATGAATTTCTGGTGAGTCGATACGCCAGCTAGAACCGAAACATTCAAGGGGGTCTGCAGCCCTCTGACACAGCTGTCCTGAGCACTGCTGTCTTGAGTACCTTTGCACCACTCAAATTGAATAAGACCTTCATTTTCATTACTGAGGAGTATTCATACCAGGAACTAGAGAGCCCTGACATAGAAATAACAGGGAATTTATGATACATAATGAATCTTTATGCTTGCCCTGTGAGAAATCTCTTTTTGAGTCTTATTTTGGATTTCTTTCTAGTATCTTATCAAGAACCAAATGTGGAAAGCCAGTATCTGAAGAAATTAATTAACACAACTGAGCGGAGTACACAGGCTTTGCAAGAAAGAGCAGCAAAGAGAAAAACTATGAAATTCATTAATGAAAAACCATAAGGGACATCTGAGAAACAGAGAATACAGAGAACCCATCTCCAGTTGGCTAGTTGCAGTACTTGTCTGACCGAGGAGCTGCATGGCACCGACCTCCCTGTGACGGGTACAACTGGAGATGCTGGACCCCTGCCCAGGGCCTGCTGCTGGCGATCGGAGCCTCCCCGCTATCGATGCACATACCCAATTTTCGTAACGATCTCTAGTGTTTACATGGCAAATCCCTTCCAAAGCGCTCTGCAAACACTGACCAATGAATTCCGGGCACCTGAGTTGCCCGAGGTTTCCTGCCCTTCCAAAGACCGGAATTGCTTCGAGCAGCGTTGATTTTTAAAGCGTTTCACGCAACGCAAGTAAATCTCTCCCAGCACAAAGCATCCCACTGAGACCAAATCATTACCAGTGCTCCAGGAATCTGATTACACGTACTGTGGCAACTTAGCCTTGCCGTTAAAAAGCAGAACAGCAGCTTACAGAAATCTTTTCCTGACTTAATTGAATAGTTGCTTTAACTGCAGCCATGCGAACAAACATCCTCTTCCCACCACCTCCTTCCTTTTCATAGCGTTTTGCTGCAGGGATTACGGTTTCATTTACATCCAACCTAACAGTCGCTTTAGGGTTGTTCCCTGCTCGGCCGGCCCGGGAGCGCAGCCGGGCGCGGCGCCGGGGCAGCCCCTCGCCAGACACTGGGGGTCAGTGTGAGACCGGCGATGCGGAGCCACGCGTGGGCACAGCGGCCGCCGGCCACGCAGCTCTCCCAGCCGGGGGCGAGGGGCTGCGCTCCCGGGGGCTTGCGAGGCCGTCGCGGTCCGTGGGGACCGCCTCCCCGCACAAGTTACCGTGGAGGAAGCCCACCTCCCTGCCAAGCCTTTGTGCCCTCCTGCGAGTGGCCCGGGTGCCCCTTTTTTCGCCTGGTTTCCTTGCCGGGGAAGCCCAGGTTGCTGGAGCAGGTGTGTTGAGCAGCTCCGAGAGTCTGCTATTCCCAGCTGGCACGGATCTCGGGAACGAGCAGCTTCTCCCCGTTTCCTCCAGCCCACCCCTGCCCTTTCTCTGTCCCGGCTGCAGGTAGCTAAGCCGCCTGTCCTGGCATTGCCACCCTGCCCGGCTGTCAGTGGGACAAGGTGGGAACACCCCTCCTGCGTTCAGCAAGGCTGAACTCCGTCCAAAATTCGAGCCCAGGGTGCTCTCGGCTTTATTTTCCTAGTTAGATTAGAAAAAGGTATGCTCTTCCTCTGCCCTAAGTGCCAGTAAACATCAGGCTTGCCTAGCCCTAGCTAGATTTTCCACCAGTGACAGGTAACATTTTGGTAAATGTTGTACATTATTTAACATTGTTTCTTTGGGGAGATTAAAAATGCTTTAGGTAAATGCAATTCTCTTCCATACACACCTGACAATGATAAAGAGGCTGTTTTACACAAGGCTCATTAAAAATAAAACCACAATGTTGGTTTCAGCAGCTTAAATTACTTGAGCCAGTGTAATGGGATAAATATTTGATGGTGAAGTTTATTAAATTTCCACCACTATTATGTTGCTGCTAAAAATATAAAGGATTCTTTGAAGCCTGCTTGGTGGTCTCCAAAGGGAGATGGTTGGAAACCTGTCTCAAAACCCGCCTGCAGAGATTGCTTTTGGGATGGGAATGAATTACCTTCTTCCCTCTATTGTCTGCAGGTAATAGCAGATTCTTTCTGCTCCCATCAGAATGAGTCAGTCCCTGCTAGCAATGCGAAAATAGCACGGGCCAAGTCTGCAGCTGTTGGGAAAGCATGCCGCTCCGTTGATGAGTTATATCCACCGAGGATTTGTTCTGCTTCACGACTGCTCCCAAGCAGGGGATAATCCTCAGCAGCAATGCAGGGAAGCAGCGTCCTGCAGCAGGGTGACTCCAGGGTGGCCACTCGCCAGTGTTTATCGGTTTTGAAGTCTTTCTACCTCTCAGCATATGCAGACTCTCAGGACCGCGTTCATCTCCTCTCCCCAGCTTCTTCACTTTGCAGCACTCCGCTTGGACCGCAGAAAGGAGTGGAAGCATCGCGGGGTACTGCAGGAGGGGGAGCCACAGAAGACCCGAGAAGTGAACACCTGCACGAATTGCGTACTGGCCTGAGATCGGGGCTTACAAGGCAGCAGCAAGCACTGCCTGAGGCAACCGAGCCCGGCAGAGCTGTGTGCAGCCCTCCCTTGGAAGGGACACGGGGCACTCGCTCCCTCAGAGCTGGTGGCATGGTGCAATGGGGTGGCATCTCTGCAAGCCCCCCCACCCGCATAGGCCCCCGCTTGCACTGATTTGGGTTGCACTGCTTGTCAGCGAGCGGTACAGATAGGGGGTTCTAAAGGGGGACTGAAAAGAGAAGATCGCCAGGATATTTTAAACTCTGATTTTACAAAATTTTACCCGCTTTTATCGCATTAGCACATCCCTTTGAACCCAGCTTGAGATGAGGCTTACCTTTTAGCAGAGCTGTGGCCCACATGACTGTCAAAGCCCCATCCTAAGCCGTTGCTCTGTGAATGGATAGCACATCTGGTGTCAGAGTGCAGTGGCAAGTTTTGCAGTCCTGAGTCTATAAATATTTCTATTTGCCTTTGAAATGATTGCTACACAGTGGCACTCTCCCTCTCTGTCATATAATTAACTCTTGCTCATTTTCTGTCACTTATCTTCTCAGAACCATGGAATCGTATAGGTTGGAAAAGACCTTTAAGATATCAAGTCCAACCGTAAACCTAACACTAGACACTATTCTTGTGATAATTCAATACATAAAGTTTATAAAGCCTCAACAATTTAATACTTGGCTCCTAAGAATCACCAGTTGCAAGGCAGACAAATGATACCTCCAAGGACAGAGTTGGCCCGAGCAGAGGTGCAGTCCCCACTGGTGATCACCTATCTGAGATGGAGAAGGCGGCTGAGCCAGGTAGCACCTTCTCAGGAGAGCAAAAAGCCATCAGCACTTTCCTCAAGAGGCATCTTTCTCCCTGGTATCTTACAGGAGTGGGAGTTTAAGCCACTCCAGGAATGTTATCACAGTTCAATAGCTCCTCAAATTAAAAAAAGGATAATTACAGTTGAAACACCCCAGAGCAGGACCATGGAACAGGCCACTGAGGTCAGTCTCTTGTCAAGTCTCACAGACTCCTTCCAGAAAAGGAGCAAGCTTCATCCAAAAAGCACTTAGATTTTTTTTTTTTTTTTTTTTTTACCCTCCATTACCAATGCCAGAGGTTACATGTAAAGAGCTGTAACTGTACCTCAGAGAAGACCTTCTACCAGTGGGGATCCTCAGACAGCATCTATCTCAAAACAGCAGGAAAAAACAATCAGAGGAGACATGTTCCGTTCATGCAACAGCAAGCAATATTGTACCATTGGCAGGATTCATGCTAAGACAACTGCTCCAGCGTCCTAGAGTGCCATGCGTTTGCACATTCATTCCAACTGGGGACTTCAGTGCAACAGGAGCGATTCAGTTATCAGCCCTACGAGGCTCTGGTAATGAAGCCAGATCTTCATTACAATCTGTTTAAGTATTTTCTACGTGCAAGTATGCCTCCATCAAGAAATCACTGGTGGATCTCCTGTGTACTGACTCTTCTGAAGCAGTTTTTTTCCAGGAGTAGCTCTGTTACACAATACCACAGCGCTGAAGTCATCTTCTACCTCTTTGCAGGTTCGGCTGTATGCCTTGCCATCCACACCACTTGCATACTGCAAAGAAAATGTAGTGCGACTGTCCAGACACTCTGCCGGTATGCAATAGCTGCACTTCAGACAGAGACAGATTAATCATGTAAGTGGACAAAGACTTCGGCTGAGAACTCCTTCACAAGCAGTGAGTTTCTAGGGCTCTTTTCTGTGTGCACTGATAGTGCTTAATACTTGAACAGAGTCAGAATTAAATAAAACCTAGGAAGAAGGCTTAGAGCTTAAAAGCATTCTAAGTAACACAACACTGTCATATAGCTAGAAACTTGACTGCAGCATCTTTCTATCCCTCTCCTTGCCTCTTTCCACACCCATTGCCACCACACTGCGTGGCAATGCAGGCTGCTTTCTCCACTCGGACGTTGGTTGTCCGAGCACACTGTGCCCAGTGCCTGGCCAGGAGCCCCGAGCCATCACTGGAAGGAGTGTCCGTAGCCAGGGGTTCACAGTGCTTACGATGGCTCTGCTCTGGGGATGCCGGCAGGATCCGGAGCTGCCTGGCACACGGCAAAGATGCAGCAGTCAGAGCCAACCGTTGTAATTCCAGTCCTCTCAGATTCTGGTAAAAGTTTATGCATGACAGTTTCTTCTTACCATGTGTCCTGGGTCATCTTCTTCACTAAATAACCCTTGCTGGTTATCCCTTTCAACTAAAAATATCTGTTCCTCAGATGTCCGTCTAGTGGCCAGAAGCTGCGGCTAGCATACTGGGGATATTTTGACACTTTGATTTGATGTGAGGATGCACTAATAGAAAGCCACCAATGAATAGAAGAATAAATCTATATATCCCTTGCTGTCACTTCAACTAGAAAGCAAAGCTGGCAGCTCTCTCTCTTTGGGGAAGCTGAGATTATTTGGACAAAGGTTTCCCCATGGGTAGCACACTTGCAGGAACAAAGCAGCAGGGTTCACAGTATGAACAAGTGTCCTACAGCCAGTGCGATCAAAAGCAAGCCCTGAAACAGCGTGTAAACCAGGTGAGGTAGGAGAGATTTAACAATGATCAGGCTGCACAAGAAATGTATTCAGATACTGGGTTCTGGGAGAATTTAAACAAGTGTTAGCTCTGTCATTTCCAGGGACGACTAGTGCAGGCAGACAAACCGCTCTGTCTGCCGACAATAGCGATGTTTAAGGAGAAGCTACTACAATATGCGTGGCTGTGATTTTGTCATCCTGCTTAATAGGAAAAGAAACCAAGTTCCTAGGCAGTGCTTAAAAAGGCAGCTGGTAACTTACCCGTACCGCCGCCGTGACAGTCTCCGTGCGTGTTCGTACACTTGCCGAGGCTTGTCATTGCTTCTTTATGTCCTGCAGAGAAACAGCCACAGCGTCACCGAGGACTTCTGCTCCCGTGCTTAACTCGGTGCATTCTGATGTCAGAAGTGTTTCAGGATAGATTTTAGGGTTAAAAGCAGCAAATGGTAGAGCTATGCTGAACCCTCTGCTTTGGCCAGCTTGGAGCATCCCGCGCTGCTCTGGGAGCAGGAGGGAGCAGCTCTGCCTTCCGAGGTAGCAGTGCCGTTCTGTGGACCAGCTGTACCATCTCCTGGATGCTAGCAGACTCTTCTCCGCTAGCATCCAAGCCAGCAGAGCTGCTCTGACTCTGGGTGGGAGCCCGGTCCTTTGCCATCCGGCCTCCACGTTATGGTGATCCTGATTTCTTACTGCAAGTGAAAGAAATGCAATGCCCCTCATTGCTCAGCGCACAGCTAAGCACCGGCTTCTCCTTCCCTCAAAGCTCTCCAGAGGCAAGCTTCTCTGGCCAAGCAGCCCAAAGGCACATCAGTGGCTACTCCAGCCCCCGGATCTTGCTGTTCTCCAGGGAACACATTGTTTTTACCGCTGCCTGACATTTCCGCTGCGTTGTCAAGGTCAAGCTCCCTGCCCTCAATGTGCAGCTCCTCCAGCACTTGACCCGTGGCAGTGCTCTGCATTTGCAGCTACACGTTTCTTGCCTCTTTGTGCTTTCGGTCACGCTCCTTTGCAGGAAACATGCAAATTCCTCAATTTTGTCTCTGCGCTCAGTAACCGGGGAAGGAAAAACCCCTTAAGAAGTGCCTAGGTTGCATCTTTGGGAAAGAGAAATGTACAGGTGTGCACTTCCATAAATATTTCAGAAAGGAGTTTATTAGATTCTACTAACATGGCAACTGCTGCATTACAGATGCCTAAGACTTTGGAAGGAAGCCAACCACCAGTTTCCCAAAGAATATTTTTATCTCCATTGCACTGTGCTGAGCAGGGATCCTTCTCAAAGCGCAGATAGCTGGTCGGGAGGATGAGAGGGGCCACCACAGTCAAGTTGAAGCAATTCTTTCTTCTGTAGCTTAATCCTCTTCCCTCCCCTTGATATGCAGTTTATTTAATTGCAGAGACAAGATGCATTTCTTTCTTGAGGGATTGTGGGAGAATATTTGTAATCCAAGGGCTGTAATTGAACTCAGCAATAATAATTATACTTCTCTTCATTAATATGTCTTAAAGCTCATTACAAACTATTTTTGTGCCAGCATCTTTGCCAAATCCCTAGAGGGTTAGAGATAACTTTTTATTCCACTACAGCAGCAACTTTAAAGAGTGCTCCTCCAGTCGCAGAGTAGCAGCAATAGCCAAAACCATTAGCTTGATGTTAAGGCTAGGGAAGCCCGGTCCCAAGCGGTACGAGGAATTGCCCGAAGGGCTCCAGCCGGCCGGGGGCTGG
The DNA here is from genome assembly GCF_035582795.1 of Mycteria americana. NCBI lineage: Eukaryota > Metazoa > Chordata > Aves > Ciconiiformes > Ciconiidae > Mycteria > Mycteria americana. The sequence goes on from NC_134382.1 coordinate 10,688,903, forward strand.
CCTAGGAAGGGGAGCGCCCAGGTTTGGTGCCCCCCGGCCTGTAGCACCTTCCCTGCTCCCCACCGGCCACCCGCTTCATCCGAACCGGGGTCATTCAGGGCAGGGACCTCTTTTACATACCCACGCCACAGACTGAAAACACGGTTCCAAGCTAAGCAGTGAATAGCAGCGCAGAATGTCTTGCTTGGATTTACCTGTCTGTAGAAGGGCAGTCTTTCTGGAGCCGTAGGGCATTTCTGAGATTTGCTGGCTACTGAAATGCAAACCGCTGCTGGGATACAGCTGGGCTCTCCAAATGCATACAGGCAGCAGAGACTGGGGACACGCCTTTCTCATTGTATACCCCAAGGAGCGGATCTAAAAGCAGATGCTTTTCAGTACAAGAATGTCTATTCCAGATCACAAGTCTGCGATTAAGATGAAAAATTCAAACTCATTTTACTTAGACAAGAGATAGGAGGGACGCAGCGCATTAAGATATGTTCCCAACTCACAAATCCCATTAACGCTGAAGTGAGGACCCCATGCAAATCCCAGGGTGCAGACGGGAAAACATTTCCTAGGTTTGAGATAATTTTAAGCCCCTCTGATGCAGAGTTGCTGCTCTTTCAATATTTAAGCTCAGTCTGTGAAACATGCAAGTTACCTAACATTCATTATGCTGTTTGTGCCAGCATCTTTGCCAAGTCCCCAGTGCACTGGGGAGAGCCATTTTCTTGCTACAGCAACAGCACTAAGGTGTGCAACTGCAATTACAGGGGAATATAAATTTCCAGCTCTCCTGAAATCGCAGCACTCCTATTAAAGCAGCCCACTGGCTATGTGCTAAATTTGCCCAGACAGCGGCACGGCCAGACAATGAAGGCCTGTTGAGATCCTCCAGAATACGCCAGGTGCCGCTGAGTTTGCTTTTGGATGAAATGAAGTCCTCTTTCACTAGCTCTCCAGCTCATATCAGTTTCAAGAGAAAAAAAAAAAAAAGAAAAGGGAGCAGAACAAGTGACAGCAGCCACAATAGGCTTTCTTTGACAGAATTCTTCCTGGTACGTATGCACTTGCTCCCTAGATCTGCAAGTATTTGTCAAATAAATTCAATTAATTTCCTCAAACAACTGTTACTGCTTTTCATGGGAAACTCTCCTGTTGAGCTCACCTGCAACATTTTAAGTTCTTATTCCCCAGAGAGCCACTGTAACCAGCAGGCAGCTTGAGCTGCTGCGAGCCCCAGGAGGGCTGCTGGCCACCAGCCCCGGCGCAGGGGACATCCCAGCTGCCTTCCGTCTGCGGAGCTGTTATTCCCGGCCGCATGAGCAAGGAAAGCTCTGAACTGGATCACCAGCTCCAGGTGGAGTTTGCAGGGACAGAAGAAAAGCAGATGAGAACGTGCTTAAAATGATGAAGTGAGGAGGTTTGAGTGGCAGGCACGGATGCCTGGAAAATCATTTCTGTGTCCTGTTTTGGAGCAGAGCAAAGCAGAAGATGTGTCAATAGGCATCCTGGCTGCAAGGAGACCGTTCCCTCCTCTCCATCACTGAGACCTGTGGCTGCACAAACCTGAGCTTTAAAGAGAGCCTCAAATCACACAGAGAACATCAGAAAGCCCCAGCAGCAGTTAGCTTGGCTGAAGACAACAGTGCACAAAGCAACAACTTGGAAATAATTTTTGCCTGTCTTAAAGCTGCCTCTCTGCTGTGAGCAACAGAAAGCAGCACAAATCTGTATGGGAGCCAGACATCTGGATTCAGACAGGCACAGCATCACCGAGCTGGTGCTCGTCATTTCTTTCTGAAGAGGACGCGGAGGAGCACGAGCCGCACGCCTCCGTTCCCGCCGGAGGCTCCTCTTCTGCAGGTGAAGCATTGGCAAGTGCTCATCGGAGGGACAGCTACCCCCGTCACCTCCCCTCTCCCAGTCCGGACGGGAAAGAGGATCAAACCCATCTCAAAATGGCTGCACTCACCATGCCTGCGTTCTCACATCTTTCTTCCAAGCCATTTACTTCTTAGAAGATTTTTGCCTCTCAGTTTCACTTCTCCTTCCAAAACATCACATCTCCCTTAAACTGACTTGAATGTAAATGATGCAAATGCAGGAAGAAGGTAATTAGTCTCTGGAGGCTACAGTTGGGATTTAAGCAATGAAATCATATTAGATGGGTAGAATTTCACCCGAGAAAGGAAGAAATCCCTAAAGAGCACGCTGGTTTGGGGAGAGGTGGGGGTGCAGCCCAGCTATCGCTGCCGAAAGCTGCCACCCCTCTCTTGCGAGAACTGCCTTGGTTTTAAACTGCCTTAAAGGCTTTGCTGCCCAAAGCAAGACAGGAGGGTGGGCTCAGGCTGGAGCTCGGCAGCTCCCAGTGACACACGCTGTTCCCACCTCCGTCTGCTCAGCCCCATACAAACACACCGCCCCTTGAAAGCGCCCACATGCTCATCTCCCGTGCCCTGGCGTTTACCCCCGGGCTCCAGGCTCCCGCGGTGCCTGACTGCCAACACCTATTTCTGCTCTTGGCCACGTCTCGCCTCGGAGTCCTGAAAGTCATTTCCCACCCTGGGCCAGGAGCTGCAGCTGCAATCAACTGGCTGGGCTCATATGCTCCAAATCACCCTAATGGCACTTCAGAAATGCAAATAAAAGTGAGATTATGATATTTTACGTAAATAAGCAATGTGGCAATCCCAGACTGGCTTGGCCTGCCAGGGAAATTCGCTGGAGAGATATTAACATTGAACTATGTGAGCGTGTTTGCATGGAACATTTATTGTATAACTCTGGGCTCCAATAAAGGCTTGTATAAATTATTCATTTTGGAACCGAGATGAAATGCCAAAAACCCCACCCACCAAGGACTACTTTTATTACCACCAAAGCTGTAGTCTTAGTTAGCAACTAAGCTATTAAGACAGCATGTACGGTAATTATGAGTGGGAAATGAACAGTCACCTCCCTGCCGACACATGGCCTGCGCTCAGGGCAGCCGCTGGTCACCCCTGCACCGGGCTGTTCGGGGACAACGCAGGTCCCTGCTTAAGGAAGAGCGTAAGCTCCTGCCCGCCGTGCTCATCCTAGGGAGCCTGAAGGCAAGCAAGCGTTTGCTAGAGGAAAGCACAGCTCGTGCGAGAGCACGGCGTGCTCGGAGCTGGGGGCGATGAGCGGCCGCCTCGCTGTGAGCTCGGCTGCGGGACCCTCTGGGGCGCAGGACCCTCTGGGGCACGGGACCCTCTGGGGCACGGGCCCCCGCAAGCAGCCACCACACGCGTGCCCACGGAGCAGAGCGGGCACCGTGGGATGCGGGCTGCCTCCGAGCGTGACCGGGCACACGCAGCGCAAGCGTTTCCCTGTACCGATCCGCAAAAAAACCCGGGTGGCAGTTGCCATGGTAACTCCTCTTTTTAAACACTGCTGTTAAACAGTTGCATCAAACCCTCTGCGAGCATCGTGAGCCCTCTGCAAGCACATCACGGGAGCATCATTGCGGGAGCCGCGGCAGGGGCACCGTCCTGGCTGCTGCGTGGGCTTGTGGCTGGCCGCGTCCCGGCGCCGCGTGGCGAGGCGTTACAACAGGTTGCTGTGCTTTCTGGAACTGCAAAGCTAACATTAAGGATGCAGTTACCAATTTGTAGTTGAAAATTACTTTTTTCTACCTCAAATGCCTGCAGCACCCACAGTCCCGAGGCGTAGCTGCAATTAGTCTTCCACACCCCCCCTCCCTCCTCCCACCTTACGCCTCCCCCTCCCGAGTTTCCAGGAGGCAAAACAAGGTGCTGGATCATGAACAAGAACTCGGGGGCTGCTGGCTTTCCTGATTTGAACGGGGAGCGCTGCAGGGACTCCCTTTTTGAGCTGCATGTAGCTTGCCTGGGCCCCGGCTGCCCCCTGCCCAGCCTCACCTCCAGCCTGCTCCGGTGGGCAGTGGGGGTTCCTTCAGCCTCCCACGCAGCCCCCCGTGCCCCCTGCTCCTCCCCAGCGCTGGGGCAAGCAGAGCTCTGGAGCCCTTCTTCCCACCTGCAGCTTTTTATAACCTTGCACCTCAGGTTGATGAGGCTGCTCTGGCAGCCCCGTTAACCCTCTCCTGCTCTGACCGTTGCACGCGGGGTGGGACGTAAAGGCTGCACGCTCGGCTGCTCGGGGACGTGGCCCGGTGGAGCAGTTGGGTATCTCACTTGGACCTCCGTGTGCCAGCCCTTCCCTTGCAATAGAGGTTTCGTGCTGCACCGACCACGTCAACAGCACCGGCTCCGGCGCACGACATCCCTGACCCAGCGCACGGCGAGATGGTGAGGGAATCGGAAAGCCACGGGTGCCAGCGCAGTCCTGAGACACCCGGCCCTGCTGGCAGACGGCACTCCAGGGAGCAGATACGGGAACCGGAGCAGCAACGGGGCTTTATTTCTGCATTAGCAGCCCAGCGCTTGCACAGTCAAAGGCATCCTGTACAACTGCAATAAGTTCTCTTTACCAGCTGTAACTTTTTTATATCAGCAGCTGTCTCTGCCTCCAGCAGCGTTTTATGGATCGTAAGAAAGGCTAAGTGGAAGTTTTCCTTTTTTTTTTTTTTTTTTTTTTGGAAGCAGATCAAACAGCCCTAGTTGAACAGCTTTGTGTGGTCTGGAGCAGAGACCTGTGTGACAGCCGCCCGGGCAGGAGGTGGCCAGGGGAGCTCTGCCGGGTTCCCCTGCTGCCCTTCTCCCAGGAAAGGACGCGTGTCCCCCAGCCTGCCGGGAAGCTGCACCGCGGCCTGCACCACCCTCCCGTGACACCGCTGCTGGTATCGCAGCAAGTGCAGAAGACAGGAGCCGCAGAAGGGCAACTATAACATGAGGATCTTGTGCACCAGCCTGCTCTTGGCTTGTTTCAGCTGTAGGATGGGGAATAATTTCATTGCAGGGAATGCTAATAAGAGGTTTGTATGAGAGAGAGAAACAGAGAGAGGTGAAGCTACCGATCACAATAGTGAATAATCAAATTAGGAGAGTAATAATTACCAGTGCATGAGATTCCAAGCAGAACAATTATCACAAGTGCCGTCTCACCAACTGCCTTGGGTCTCCCTCGGTTTGTTCTCGCACCGCACAGCTCCGGGCGGCTCCGGTGCTCTGCTACGGCTGCCAGCGGTGCCCTCCCGCCCGCTGCCGGCCCCACGCCTGCGGGGACTGGAGCCGATACAGCCAGGGAAGGGCTGGAAGAGCGTTTTCTTGCTCTGCTGCTACTGCTCAGGAAAGTAGCCAAGCCATTTCTTTCCCTGATAACCCTGTGTTTAGAAGCTGAAGACAAACAAGCCTGTGTCTGCTGTCGGATCTCAGCGGTGTTAGACTCCCTGGCTGGGTTAGAGAATACACCCTGCAACGCTGCCTGCTCCAGTGCTTTTACAAGACTTCTAAAGGCGTGGGGAGCACCAGGGCGGCACGTGCAGGTGATGTCCGGCTCTGTTATTGACTGCCTCTGCGCACGGTGCTTGGACAAGCCGCTAGCACAACCGCCCTGGGAACAGAGCCCCGCGTCTCCCTGGGAACGCAGCCCGGCCATGAATACTTAAAATAAAAAGACATTCTGAATACGTCTGAAAAATGCATCTTAGTCTTCAGGGGCCAAATCGTGCCGTCTCATTGTGTAACGAGAGATGATATAATTCCATATTGTGGCATCTTTAGTGGGGATTTTATTTCTTAGCCTGCAGCAGTGTGTCTTTGGGAGGGCTCAGTGTTTTGTTAGGGAGATGATCAAATGACTCTGAGGACCTGGAGACAGACAGCGATGTCAGCCTCTCTTCACAAAGTTTATATTTAAAGCCTGTGCATTGTGCTGGAACGCTAATTCGACATATTTCTGCGGGCTGCCTCTCCTCGGCATCAGCTGGCGCTTGCAGGCGAGCACAGAAGGGGACAGCTTTCAGCTGCCCGCGGGGCTGGGGCTGCCTCTCGCCTCCCCGGGCATGCAGGGGAGCGGAAAGCGGGATCAAGACGTGCCGCTCCTGCGGGAGACGGGCGAGCGTCCCTCGCGCCTCTGGCACCACGTGCCGGCGCAGGGGGCTGAGCCGTGCCCTCCCCGGCTCGTGCGGGGCATCCGCCTGGCTTCCAGGCGGGGGCTTGTGGCATCTCTCAGCGCTACGTGGGGGACTTTGCTGCTGCTTCCCACCCGGATCGTGGCCGGCAAGCGCAGCTCGCAGGAGCCACGTGCCGGGCGCCCTCCCTCCCGCCCCAGCCACCGGAGGAGGGTCTCATCCCACACGGGCACCTTCCCGCGCAGCATCGCACGGCTCGCCAAGGAGATTCAGCCCTGCAGAAATCCAAACAATGAGGGAAAGTGTCAATAAACATATATTTTTTACAGTCCATTATCTTACCCTTGCCAGCTTTTAGACTGTTATTGCACCAAGCCATTAAATCCCCTCCATGAGCGAAACATGCCATTTGTGTAATACAGTGTAATGGGACCATTAATGCTTTCCCTCCCCCCGCTGCAGAGCATTTCCAGGAGGGACATTAATATCCACATTCACAAAAACAATCCCTTAGTTCCAGGTTATTTGCACTTAATGCAATGATATTGCTAAAATCCCCCCTAAAATTAGCACAGATGATTTTAACAAAACCAATAAAACATATTAATTAATAATCTCTGTGATGAATGCATGAATATAAATAGGTCATTATATCTATCTATAAGCTCTTTCAGGAGCAGAAGGGCTTATGATTTCTTGACGACGGTCATCAGAGGACATGAATTATTTGCAGCCTGGTGGCTAGATCAAGTCACAGCTGACTTGCCCTGAGAACGGAGGACACATTCGATGCCGTAGGACTAGCGACGCGGTCTGTGTTCACTGGTATTTCCATTTACTGACCTTCCAGAGTCTATTTTTTTAAAAATAATTAAGCGACATTTCCAGTTCAATAATGTTTTGCTCTATTAGCGGTGGAATCTAAGATGCAGAATCAAAACAACAAAATGAAGCAGTCAGCGTGCACGGTCTCGTGACACCAGCAGCCCCTCTCCAGGCTGCCGCCCCATTTCGGGCTCGCCGCTGTCTTCCTCCCTGCTGAGGCTGGCTTGTGGTGGCGAGGACGGGGCCTTTGCCGGGCTGCCAGCGGAGCAGAGCCCTTCCTTCTGTGCTGAGCAACCCACCGCCCCGCACGGCGGCTCTGCCAGCGCCGGCCCCCAGCTCCCCTCTGGTCTCTTTGCACGGTTTCCTTGTTCCTCAGCCGGTAGCTCAGCTCAGAGCACGCAGCTGAGCCACTTTTGCTCTTTTACTGCTTCTTACGCAGCGGCTAAGGCTGCTGGCAGGGTTTGCCAGCGGAGGAGAGCGTGAGAAGAAGCGTGCTGGGATTATTAGCAACCGCCTTCTGAAAGCGTTGTTATTAGCAGGGTGACACGGGGACAGCCACCGCGGTGCTGCGGGCACAGAGCTGGGACGTGCCCCGGGGCCGCTGGGCACGCAGCAAGCGGTGAGCACCGTCCGGGGCCAAAACCAGCTTGGGGAAACCATGGTTTGGAAATGGCTGGCTCTGGAAGAAGCCAGAGTCACTGTGCGGAGCATCGAGCTGGAAGCAAAGCAGAATGACCCAGACGACGTCCCTAATGCCGCTCAGTGCGAGGTGCAGTGGGACCAGCCGCCGGTGCCAGGCCTGGACGTGCCAGCTCCAGCATTGCGACTGCAGTGCTAAGCTCACATTTGTAAATGTTTGGATACTGCTCAGATATATATCAACAGCGGCAATTAATTCCTCGATTTATTTGCTGACCTGCTGCATAAGAGGGGTCATATTCAATTCAGCTACTGAAATATGCTGTTATTGTTGTAGGCAGCAACTTCACTTCATGCCTCATGCCAGCTTTTAGATTTTATTCTTCTAAATCCTGGCACTAAAAGCATAACCCCAGGCAGCGCTCGAGGCTCGTGCTTGGTTGAGACGGGAGAGCCGGCGAGAAGCTCTCGAGGGGAACGTGCATTCCGGACAGCCGGGGGTAATTACACCGCTTCCCTACCAGCCCTGTGCCCGCCACACGCCACGCGCGAGCGAGAATCGACGTCGCGTGGGCTTTACCCTCCTCTGCCTCCTGCACACAGGCTCGACTCTTAGTGAAGCAGCTTCGGGAAGGCGTCTGTGGCGCGGGCACGGCTGCCGGCGGGCACGGCTGCCACCCCAGCGTGGGGCTCTTGGCCTCATCCTCACCGATTTCCCTGTCTGCACGTGCAGACCAGGGAGAAACAGGGAAATCGAACTCGTGCGATCGTAGCCACGCACTTGCCTGTGGATCTCAGTTTTATAAAGACCCGTTGTACAGATGAGGAGCTGGGACCAGAGCTGGCAACTCCTAAGCATCCTGGTTAGCACCGGCTGCCCCTCCAGCCGCCCCGAAAAGCACCCGGGGCTGCAGCATGGGCTGGCGGGGGGATGCGGGCAGCACCGCTCCGCGTCTCTGCAGGAATCAGCATCCCCGTCCCCACGAGGGGATTCGGACGCCTCACAGGGCCGGACGATGACAGTTTCGCCAAAGCCTTCACGCTGCTGAGCCCCCCAGCACTGCAAGGGTGCGTGGCCGGAGAGGCTGAATGCTGGGGGGCCGGCGGTGGAGGCACTCGCTGGTCGCGCTGCCCGCTCGGCCGCCGCCCTGGAGGTGCCAAGCGCGTCCTGGGAGCACGACCCCACCACGTGCAGCTGGTCCCAGCTCTTTTCTGGCTTTTCCTTCCAGCGCTGTCACTTACGCATTTTCTGTTATGAATTGATTCCTAATCTCCTTTCAGAGAAAGATCAAACAAGTCCTTATGTCTTTGTTGGCTGCTTCCTTTGCTTACTTTTAAGTCATTACCCTGGTTTTGAAATACGATTAAAAGGGAAGCGAGGATCCCGCGTGTGGGGTGCACAGCTGGGTGAAGCCGTCGTGGGCTGGAGGCACAAGACCCCACAGACCCTGGCTCACCGCGGCACCGTCACCCCCGCCCCACGCGGGACCCTCCAGCCTGCTCGCACTGTCTCCGCTGCTGTGGGGGAAACCAACCCTCTTTGCACTCGTGTTCTATTTCTTCTGAGCAAACCTCTGTCAGCGTTTCTCTGCCGAGCCGCACTGAGCAGCCCAGGCAGAGGAATTAGGAGTGCATAGTGCCGTGGTCCAGCATAACCCAGTTCTCGGCTTGTTCCGGTTTGGCCGCAGCGCCGTTGCTGCAGATGAGTCCTTTGTGCGTCGTCTGGACGCTGCGCTACGTGTAAAACGGCTCCCACGGTGCCAGCTGCTGTGCCCAGCGTCCGGCCAAGCCACGAGCGGGCTGGCAGGAGGGAAGGGGCTGTGCCCTCGGGTGCATCCTCCGGCTCGGGAGCGACGCAGCCCTGTGCAGCCATCCTAAAGCCAGCCGGCGCGGCTGTGTCCACGGCCGTCTGCAGCTTGCAAAACCATCTGCCTCCCTACTCCACGGCAGCAAGTGCTTTATGTTAGATAGCACCCGTGTTTAAACCTTTATCCTTACCGTATTGCTAAGGCCTGATTCTTAAACAGCAAAGCCGAAACACCCTGGAATTTATAGGATTTTTATGTACGTGCCGTCATCTTGAACAATTGACAAGAATTTGAGAAAGACGATGCCGCTTTTCTCCCGTGGCATCTTGAGGACGAGCTCAGAAAATGAATTGTCTTGCTGAAGACAATGCCCTTGATGCATAATAGCGGAGCCATCTCCGAACAATTGGGGGCTGATTTTTATTTTGGCTTTAACTCAGCTTTCTCGGCGCAGGTGTCCAATTTGTTCCTGCCTGTATAAATCCCACCGTTTAAATGACTCAGCTGTTGGCACAAATCAACCCGGGAGATATTTCCCTAGCTGGGTTTGTACCTCGTGAAGGCAGAAACATCATGCCTGTAAAACAGACGGCTGTGATATACTCACGCCCCGCAGGAGATTTACTGGAATAAATTGCACGTGAGGTTAAAACAGTAGCGGATTCCTCCGCTGCGTCTTTCACCGGCGGACTCGGGCTGCCCGGGAGCTCGGGCGGAGAATGCCTGCCCAAGCCCCTGCTGTAAAGGCGCGGGCAGCGGCTGCTAATTTACTGCGGGGGCTGGCAGCAGGTTAAGTGCAATAATCTGAAACAGCATTTCTGTAACCTTACGACAAGGGTAATAAAACTGAATGAGATGCGTGTTGTTCCCTGGAATTTATCAAACTAGGATCGCCTTTCTCTTTCAGGAAAGGTCATGATACGCCTTATTTTATGGCGTACAGAAGAACAAGGGCAACTACCCTGGTGCGCAACTGAGTGTCTGTTTAGAAAACTTTTAGGTGAAAAGGCGTTGCTCGTGGAAAGTTCACAGTAAGATGACGGAGGGCAAAGCCAGGGCCTCTCAGCCCCCGGCGAGACCGCTCCCCTCCAGTTTTAGCTCGGCAGGCTTTACGCATCCCGCGGTTTTCCGTGTGCACCAGGCAGGGATCGCCGCTTGCCAGAGCAGACGCGCGGAGCACCGGGGCTGCTCTTCCTCCCTGCTGACCTGTGTGGATTCTTCAAAAATGAGGTGAAGCAAACCCAGCCTGCCCACCCTTGCAAGTCCTTCCTTTTCATAGGAAATATTTCCATTTGAGCGTCTGTGTGGTGTTGCTGCTCTCGCACGGGTTGCGAGCATCGCCTTCCAGCCGGCTGCGCGCCAAGCGTGGCTTAAAGTTGGGGAAACTTGAAGAAACATCAGGGCACCTAAAGGGAACGGTCTTTTCTTTTTGCTGGAGCTTTCTCCCATGCTGTACGTCGGACGCTTTACGGAGGACGCGGAGCCCTGCTCCTCCCGCGTGTGCACGCAGCCGCGCACCCCCCACGCCTGCTCCTTGCGCTGGGCGTTGAGAGACAGCTTCAGGCAGAGTACCCACAGGGCTCGACCTGCTCTAAACAGCATTTACGGTAACCAGGGGCACCGCTATTTCTCTTTTCTCTGTTGCATCGCGGGCAATTTCCTACCTTTCGCCTCCCGGCCCCGCGCTGCCATCGGCATGGGTGGGGGTGACGTTCGCAGGAGCCGGGCCGTGCCGCCATCCTCAGCTCCCGCCCTCGGCCGCCACGAGGAGCTGTGGCTGTTTGCAGCTTTGCAAAGAAAGGTTCAACAGTAACACATGGGTGCTCCCACCCCAGTGCTCCCCCCGGCCGGGCTGAGGCTCCCAGGTCCCCTCGGACCCCCGCGTTCCCAAGCTGCCGTTCCCCCGTTTCCAGCCTCCAAGAGCCGCCGAAGCCCCGCGTGTCTCAGCAGCTCCGCAGGAGCCACAGCTGCCTCGAGCCTCGGGTTGTTGTGGAGATTCAGAGGATTTCTCCTCGTTTGAGGCTGAGAAGCAAAGTCCGTATCGCATAAAGTAATTAAATAAAGCCATCGGTCTTCCCTCTGAAGTGGCAGGTACCGGCTGTTTCATTATGGTTTTTACTCTTTGGAATATGACCCGGACAACGCTTACACCGTCATAAGGTTTCACTTCAAGGGTCTTAAAAGGAAATCAATTATTTTAGAAATATAAATATTTTATGAAGCTGCTTCTTTTTCTAATGATGGAATAAAGAAAAATACAGCCATTTTGCTCTTTAGCGATAGAAAGCAATGCAGCAATCCAATCTCAAAGCCCGCAGCACTTCACCTGAGTCACCTTCTCCAGGCATCTTGGGAAGGAGTCTGAAATGCAATATTCGCTCTTAAATTATGCATATCGGAGCTGGCCGTTCTGCTGTCGGAGCGGAGCGGTCAGGCTTCGGTTGAAGCCTGCGGTGCCCTGGCTCTGCCGGGGGAGAGGCAGCAGCTCCCTCCTGCCCCGGCGACCCCGGTGCCCGCGGAGGGCGATGCCGTTGGCACGAGCAGCCGGAACGGTGGCGGGGACCTTCTCGCTGGCGGGCGGCGATAGGCGTGCTGCAAGCGGGGAAGGAGCCTCCCCCCGCGCAGGGGCACGGCCGGGCTGGCGGAGCCCCTCGTAGCCCACGCTGCGGCTGGGCCGCTGGGGGGAAGCCGGGAGGTCCCCGCTCCAGGCAGGCTTTCTGTACCCCGGACAGCGCGAAGAGCGGTGGGGGTGCGAGCGGAGAGGTGGACAAAAGGCAGAACTGGAGAACGATTCAAAGACGCCGTCACAGCTGCGCGTGCGCTCCAACTTCCCACCCACGGGGGACCCAGCACACGGGTGGACTCCGGGTGCGAGCGGGCGCCCAGCCCCGCTCCCTCCCTTAACCTGGGAACCCAGCGCAGCTGAAAAATGCCGGCATTTAGAATTTTGTATTATTATTGTTTATATCAAATGAGTGAATCCCCGGCCGCTTTGGATTGCTCTTACATAATTTAGACCAATCAGTGCGCTTCCTAACGCAACATGCTCTTAACTTTGCTGAGCCCTAGGGCATCGAATTTATATTCTGTTCTGCTGCTGTGAAAATGAATGGTGTGATGGTGACAAGAGGAAGAAGGAGCTTGAAAGAGAGAGAAGAAGCCGAAGAGAAAGAAAGATAGTTGAAAGAAGCAGAAAGACAGGGAGAGGACAAGATACAGAACAGCAAAGTAGTTTATAATGGAAGGACTGTAATTTATTTTGACACTAATAATGTATTATTCATTCGGAACAAAAATAAACCTTATTAACCAGGAAAAACAGATCTCCCATCTCCAGCCCACGTTGTGACAAGCGAGTCGCGGTGGTGAGGATCCTGACAGCCGCCAGGCTGGCTCTGTGCCGCATCCTGCACCGCGCGTGCCGGTCCTCGCCTGGCGGAGCAGCACCCGCGGGCGCTGCGGGCAGGAGCAGCATGATGCTCCCGCAGCGGCGCGAGGAATTACTGCTCTTAGTCACTAAGAGGAAAGATGACTTTGGCTGTCAGGGAGGCCAGATAATGCACTTGTAATGTTTTCATCCCCAGCCAGCGTCCCTCGTCTCCAAGGCTCTCGACATCCTTTCCAGGCTATAAATAGTCGGGTCGCTCCGTCCGCTGCTCGGGCACCGCGCTGATGGGCCCAGCGGTAGCAGCACTCAGAAGCCCAGAGGAAAAGCAGAGCGGCCCGGTGAAGCTGTGGCTCGGCAGAAGGGCATGGCAACAGCCAGCATGAAAACTGAGCCAGGCGCGTTTCTGCCGGGCGGGCATGACGGTCCTGCCGGGAGGCTATTTTGGGTTTTTGGAAGCAGCACCACGCTGCCCGGGGTCAAGGCGTGCGGCGTTGCCGAGGGAGGGGGATTAGCAAGGCTGAATCCAAAGTACCGCTGGAAACGCCGCCCTTGCCAGCCAGGGCATTAGGATCTATAGGTATTTTGCATTTCACCAGCAGTACCCACCTGCAGGCTTTCTCCGCCCTGCGGTCACCGGCTAGATGTCTCAGGAAGAAAGAGCTCGGAGAGGCTCAGCGGGTGTTTGTGAGGGCGTGAAGCCCAGTGACCTCTGCTGCTCCGGCTGTGAGGAAATCCATAGATCGTCGGCAGTGCTGAAGGGGTCTGCGCGCCTGGACGATGCATACAAGCACGCGCTGTTATTTTGCAGGGCTGAAGAAGCCTTTCTCGCCGGTGGCAAACAGCCGCGTCCTGCCCGGGCGGCGGGCGCTGCCGCTGCTGCAGCCGGCACGTTAACGTCTTGCTTCACCGGCTTGTTTGCTGTGAGGTTCGCGGTGGAAACGCCACTGTTATTTCGACTGGCAAAGCTCAGAGGATGAGCACTAAATAACGGTGTTGCTTCCCCATTTTAGAAATCCGAGTGACAAACCCGTAATCACCAGGGCTTTCCTGCCCGTGCTGCTTGTGAGGCACCCGGGCAATGGCAGCACTAAGCCCCTCTCCGTTAGACCAGGCCAGCCGCCCCCTCCCACGCACAGCTCTCCACGTCGAGTCCTCTGCTCCCGCATCGAAAGGGCTCGGCGTCTCGACCCTGCAGGCACTTCCCCCTGGTTTTGCCCATTCTTCTCTTCCTATGAGGCAGATAGGAACGGGCAGGAAAAACTAAAACCACGGCTAATTCCCTTTTAACGGCCCCCGCGAGCGTCAGCCCTCGAAGGGCTGTGAGGAAGGGAAAGCCAGCACAGGGAGCAGGAAAACGCTGACTTATCATTCGCGCTGATCCTAGAGCGCATCGCAGCGCTGCTATCGCAGGGCTATTTCGATTGCGGAGGGCTTCGTGCGCCGGGGAGCCGGGAGGTGCCACCCCCACGCTGCCAGCATCCCCGACCAGCGCAAACGCAGCCCTTCCGGCGCAGAAGCAGGAGCTGCTTGTGGCTTCTGCACGGTCTCTCCCCTCCCCACCGCAGCGCGACCGGTTACTGCCGATTCCCTCTGCCTCCTTGCCGTGCTTTGTGCACAACACATAAAGTGTAGCTCATCAGCTCCCGGTGTCAAACCAACCCTCTTTGGCTCCTGGCAAGATTTAGAGTGGATTTTAAAGCGTTATTACTGACTTATGAGGCTTTAAATAATATTGGACTCCGCATATCTTTCAAATCTACTTTCTTTTAATATCCCCGATCAGGTTTTAAGGTCTAAGCCTAGAGATTTATGGGGCTGTCCTCTCTGTAATTCAGAGTCATGCGTGGCTTGCAATTTCAGCGTTTATGTTCCCAGTTTTTGAAACAAGTTTTGCTTCACGCTTTGGGGCTTCTATTTTAACATGAAAAGCAAACACATTTTCAGCAGTGCTTCCTTTTTGTCGGCTTAAGAAGAGTCCTGGAGAGGGAGGCGTGTGCCACAGCGATGCTATCCCCCGACATCCCGAGATGTTATTAGCACCTGAGAGATGCCGCGAAGCGGGGATGGGAGAACAGAGATGCCGCGCGGCGGGGAGCCGGCTCTGGGCTTGTTGGGGTTTGCAGCACCCGGTCTCCCACGGCGGGCTCAGCGGGCGAGGCGGGTCGGGAAGTGACTGACCAGCCGCCAGACAGCAAGGCGAGAGTTTTAAAGACTCGAGCAGGAGCACTGGCTGTTGTGAACAGGTTGAGAAGGCAGCCCTTCCCTCTGCCGCGGCACCACAATTGCTCTGCGCTTGCAGTGCCCCGTCCCAGCCCCGTCCACCGCTCCCCTCCCGACGCCGCGGCAGCACGACGTGCTGCTGGCTTTTGTATTCACCCCCTTGTCTCCGCGCGCTTCAGGTCGCCGGCTGACAAGTGTATTTACTTGTTATAACACAGAACAAATTACGAAGGGGCTCCCTGAGACCCCTTAGGCAGGAACAAGAGCGACCGGCGCACGTGGTGAGTGAGCGACGCCGATGGAGTCGTGGTCGGAGCAGGCAGTAAGCGATAGGACAGCGTGCTTCGGGAAGCAACAAATTACAAATTGAGGTATTCAATCTCTAGAAAGCTTACACATTTAATTATCTACCCAGACCTTCAGGGAAAAAAATTAGAACAATAATTATCAATTTGTTCTTTGTATCCAAGGGCAAATTTAGCATTTAGAGGACAGAGTTGTTGATGGCTTCTTTTTTTCCCCTGCTTTTTGTAATCCTGATTAGCAAAATGTACTTTAGTCTTCGAAATGAATGATTCCTCCTCTCTGGCCAGCGGAGCTGTTTCCTTGGAAAACGTCCTGGGTGCTGGGCATTTGCTAGGGACAGCGCTGCGGTCTGAGGCAGGTTGGGAACACGCGGTTTTCCCCAAGGGGAAAGGTAGGGGAGATTTTTGCTGCCTGGCCGTCCCGCTGGCGCTTCCTCCCCCTCCATGCAAAGGGCGGCTGCGTCTCAGAAGCCTCGGCAACACTCCTGCTCTCTCCTGGCGAGCAGGGGAGGCTGCCCGGGGCAGGACACCCAGGGTCTGCCCCCGAGTTCCCCCTCCCGCATCTGGAAAAGCAGCTTTGCCTGGAGCCTGCTGTCACCTAACGCTTTCCAGCAATGCATAGTGCTGTCCGTGGGGTTTTTTAATGACGGAAGGGCGTAGGGTGCTGCTTGCCGGAGGAGACGTCCCGTCAGACGCCCACCCACCCACGCCTGCCGTCGCCATGCAGGGCGCGCGCACCTTGCTGCCGCACCGCGCTCGCTGGCCTTATAAACCTCCTTTCTGCGACGGGCTTTCCATCGCACAGCGCATTCCCTGCGCGTTGTCTCATTATTGATTCCATTTCCTGTTAATAGCCCCTGTCGTAAACCACATCGACAATAATGAGGCATTTTATGTTGATTGTTGATCTATGGGAATTTCCAGAAATGGCATTCTTTATTTATTCAGCAGCGTAATGGTAATTCAATATTGTAGCTATGCAAATTAAGGGTCTTTTTTTTTTCCTCTTCTTGGCTGGAAGCTGGGCAAGACGTGCTTTTCAAAAGCAGAGTTGCTCCTGAGCAGAGAAACGAGAGGAGTTGTGTCCAAAGGGCTGTCAGTCCAGCGTTTCCCTCTCCGCTTGACTCCCTCTCCTGCTGGCAGCTCAGAGCTTGCCCGGTCCGTCCTCCCGGGCAGAGGAAGGCTGCTCGTCCTCCTCTTCACAACACACGTGGAGCAGTTTCCCCTCTCACCGGCTGCAGCACTGCCTCTCATCACATCGTTATTGTTCATTCCGGGTTTGTTTTTTAAATGGCATAAAGCATTTAGGAAAAAACCCTTCTGCGCCTGGACGTTCAGGGGGTTGGGAACCTCGCCTCTCCTGAACAAACGGGAGCCCTGCCAGGTCTGCCTGCGGGACGGGCAGGAAAGGCGGTGAAGCTCTGCATGCTGCCGGGGCCGAAGGGCTCTCTGGGCGCCAGGCTGGGCGATACTGGAAGCGTCCCTGCTATTTTGCTTGGTTGCAAGAAAAGGCTCCTCCGGCCAGGGTGTCCTGACGCTAGCCCCCGACGAAGGGGCGAGGGCTGCAGGGGCACAGGCAACCAAGGACCCCAGCCTGCAGTCCTTAATGCCGTGCAGTTACCTGCTCCGGAGAGGCTTTAATTTATAGATAATGGACTTTTTTTTACAGTTATTATTTGAATACATCAGTTTCCACTTGACCTGTCTGAACAACTTCTTGATGGATATTCAACCTCTTTCATAAACGGAGCTTATCCTTCAGCTCAGGGAGAAAATGAAACATTAACAAGAAATATAAAATGCAATTCACCCTCTTCACGAGCAGAATAATTCCCGGTCAGGGCTGGATGTACGGGCTGCCCTGCAGGAGCCGCTCCGCCCGGCCGGGGGCCCCCGGGGACACGCGGCCGCCCGGGCTGGCCCAGACGCCGGCGCTCGGGTGGATGCAGACAGCGTCACCCAGCCTGTCCCCTCCGGCCTCGGGCCGGTGGCAAGAGCAGAGTCGCGCGCACGCAAACACGCGCTCTGCTGCGCGTGCTGAACCCGACCGAGCTTTCATTGCTTATTTCTTCCTTTTGGGTCATTTTTAAAAGTATGGAAAGGATAAAGATGCTGAAGCTGGCATGGAAAGCCTCCTGGAATGAGCTACATTATTAAAAATGCTCAATTTAATTCAGATTGATAACTGCATTAAAGTAGCGGGTTTTCCCTTCCGTAATTGAGTTACACCTACAGCATTGAAGTCAAAATGATTTTAATCACCGCCAGTGTTAGGTGATGTATGCTAAATTCCTGGTGTCAATGTGAGTGCTTAGAAACATCAATTAGAGATGCCGCTTTCCGCTCTCTCCTCTCATTGCTGTCAAACCCCGTGTGCTGGGGGAGAGCTCTGGCTCGCCAGTGGCTCGCGACCTGCTCGCTCTGCCCTTGGCGAGCGCCTGCGGCCGCTCCTCATTGCCCTCAGCTGCTCCTCGCTGCCCTTGCCTCTGGGAGCATCCCCCCCCCGCTAGCCCTTCCTCTCCTGCCCGCTTCCCGGGAACGTGCCTGTACGGATTCGCGGGCACCTTTCACGCCGGTGGGTCCGTGGCAGTGGGCAGCGACCCTCGGGGGACACCGGGGCTGCCCCTGCTACCAGGAGGCACGCCGGCCGCCCAGCAGCCCGCGGCACCGCGCAGGGGTTCAGCCTCGCCGCAAAAATACCGTCAGGAGCTGGAGCCTGCAGCCGGAGGGGAAACGGCTGAGCCCCCGCCACCGGGAGCTGGGCGTGAAGCTGGAGCCGGAGCACGTTCCCAATGGACTCTCATGCCACGTCCGGGGCGGCTGCGACGGCGTGACCTCGGCTTCACTGCTACCGCGCGTATTTGGGACCCGGATATACGATGTGGACACGCAGAAACACACAGCAGCCCCCAGCTAGTGAAAAAAGCCAGGCTCTCTTTCATTTTGACATCAGATAACCTTGATAAATTCTCTTATTAAATTTAATATCTTTGATCAATCACAGTAAAACTTGAGGAGATGAATTATTAAAATGAAGAATTGCTTTGTAGGGTTTATGGTTATTGTGCTACCTAAATTAAAAATGTAGGTGCTGTTATTTAAAAGAAAAAATATTCCCACTGTCCCCGAAGCCACGTATATCATTTTAGCTCCAGCCAGAGATCTCCAATAAGCAGAAATCACATCGCTCTCCTTGCACACACTAATTAAGCAGCCCCCTGTTTTCCTAAGCCATGAATTACGGGTGCGAGGCGGTGCGCGGGTCCTCGCTACGTGGCACGGCGGAGCGCGTCACCTCCCCCTTGACAGCGTGATTTCTGCGCCAGGGCATCGCGCCCCTGGGAAGGGCGGAAGCAGGGACGTGGCTGGTTTCAGCCTGTCGGCGTACGGTGAGCGAGCGGCTGGGTGGGCGAGCAGCAAGCAGACAGGGCATTACGTTGGCTCTTTGGCTGCTCGGATGGCTTTCAGGAGCGATGGGCTTCACAGCGGTGAAACCAGCTCAAGTCGTTGTGAGCCGTCGAGGTTTTAACTACCCCAGAGAAAAACGCAAAGCTCGGAGCTGAGGGCATTGCCACTTCTGTTGCTGCGGCTGCTGAGATCCAAAGGAGACGAGTGAACCTGAAGCCCTCTGGCTACTCCAGCCCTGGGGATGAGCACGTGGCCACCGGCTCTGCTTGTGTCCGAGTTCAAGGGCCCTGAGACACATCCTGCACGAGATCGCCGGCTTCTGGAGGTGGTTCATGCTGACCAGGATGCTCCATAAAGGATAAACCATTGACGCTTGCACGACCTCTCTTTTGGGAGGTGCAGAGCACTGGTGAGGTCTGTGCGCGCCAGAGGAAGGATGGGAAAAGCTGCTCGTAGGCAAAGAGCCTCAGCTCCAATACCCATATTGCACATTACATCCCGCACGTAAGCCATCATCCTGCCAATAACAGAGTGCCATTTTTCAAAGGTGGTCTCTGCTGAATACTCCACTCCTCTGCCTCGCGCTCCCATTGCACGGTCGGACAAGGTGTCATTCCGGTGATTGAAACTACACTTAATTTCCTGGAGGGCTTGTCTTCACTCTCTGCTGCTGTAATGCACATGCTTCCATTTCCCAGTTAAGTGCCTCCGTCTTTTCTTGGCTGTTATTCCAGCTTGATAACATTATATATTTTTTAAGCTTAATTGTTCAAAATGTAATGAAAGCGGCGAAGACATCAGCACCCGCAGTGCAAAAGGGGCAGCGAGCAGGAGGGACGCGGGTGGGATTTGGGTGCGAAGGTGCCGTGTCGTACCGGCCCTGACAGTCTCCGATTCAGCAGCCCCCCGGCACGGCGCAGGTCCGAGGCGGTGCAGGAAGGCTGTGCCAGGCTCGTGGCCGTTGCAAGAGAACGGCAGGCAGCTCTCCTGTTGCTGTTTTGTTCTCCAGATTTCCTGTCCCGTTAGCAGGGAGACATCCACGGATAGCCTCCCCTGCCAGCTTCACCCGGGATCTTGGCGGGAGCAGGAATAGCTGCGGCTGAATCCAGCCCCGAGTCGTTACGGGAGGAAAAGGGCAAGAAGAGGGGTGGCCGACAGCAAGGGCCAGCCACCCCAGCGCGCCAGGCCGCCGTCCTTCCCGGGTATCTCGCCGCGCGTCTAATCCTCGCCGCGCGTCTAATCCGATCCTCGCTGCTGCCGCCCCAGAGACGGGGGCCTGCGACTCCCCCGGCCCCGTGCTTGCCCACGCCTGCCTGCTGCTTTTACAAATCACTTATCACTTTCTTAGTTTTCTGACAACCCTCTTGGTTTTCTTCTTCCTTGAATTGTTTTTCTCCAAAGCCTTCAAGACACCATCAGTAAACAGGGACACTGGGGAATTATTTTTGGATGCTGGGTTTTTTCAGTGCTGGGAGCCTTGGGCTTTTTCGGGACACAATTAAGGCACAAATCTCCCGTGTTGAAAGGCAAACCATTTCTAAACCCCTGCGTATTTCCCACGCAACACAGATTTCCTACGCTGCAGATGCTAAATACCAAAAGGCTGAAGCAGGGTTTGCAGGCTGGGGAGAATTTCCATTTTTCATCTGCCGTCGTCGAGGGCGTTTTACAACGCAGCAGGTATACGGGGAGCGCAGAGCGGGGCGTTGGGCTGGGAGCAGCCGGGAGAGGCTGCTCACCTCGCCCGGGGACGCCGGCGTGCACCGGGGGGTCCCGGGAAGGGTCGCCCACAGCCCTGGGTGCTGCCCAAGCCCCGGGGGAAGCGCCGGCTCCCGGTGGCTGGCACCCACCCCAGGGGACACAGAGCTTGCAGGCGCCGGTGGCTGGCTTCGGCTTCGCCGGCAAGGTGACAGCCCCCCGGGGCTTCCTGACGTCGCCGGGGGAAGCATCAGGGCTGTCAGGATCACGACTTACAAGCTTAACAGCTAAGCACGTGCAGAAAACTTCAGGGCAGAGAGCGCAATTCCTCCACCCAGGAGACCTCAAAATGAGGTTTAATCTCTCCCAGGCTTATTTCAGTGTTTGGAAATCCAGGACAAAACATTTTGGGTTTTTGGTTTTTTTTTTTGTGAAAAGACATAGAGCAACTTAGACACTAGGGTCAGAGAGTAAAGAAATGCCCAGGATCTGATGTGAGCTGCGTGCAGCTGACTTCGGTGGGGCGAACGCCAGCGCCGGGGCTCGTGCTTTGCCTGCAGCTGTGTTGAGCAAGCGACATCGGCCACCGCCACCGAACTCCCCGGCCGCGGCACCGGCACTCTGCAGCGGGTAGCTAGCCACGCTGGGAGCCACGCGGGCATCCAGCCGGGCTCCGAGCCCACGGGGGACAGCAGGAGATGGGGAGATGGCGGGCAGCGAGAGCCAGCGTGCTCTGCTCTGCTCTGCCTGCGTGCGTCCGGCTGTGCTGACACCCGCACAGCCACCCTCGAAGAAATGCCATCTGAATTCAGGGAGCTCAGGAAAATACAGCTTCTTAGGCTTAGAAGCTGGCAGCTTTACATATTTCCCCCCCCCCCAGATTGCAGGGAAAGACAATTAGAAGGGATAAATTCAAACGTTTTTACAAGAATGTGTTGTTAGGCGCACGCGGCACCGCCTTGTCAGAGTGAGCTGCGAGGGAGCAGCAGGGCTCGGGGTGGATTATGTGTTTAGAGGGATAAAGAGCAAATCCAAAGCTACAGTTCTGCACGAGGGAAAACCTGCGAGGGTATCAGTACATGAGGGAAGAAGCCGAGGTGCAGGCGGGAAATCGTAATTACCTGCTGTCGCCTTCCCTGGAACTTTGTCTGCGGCATCGGTTACGGGTTATTTTGGGAGAGAAGACACTGAATACGATGGGCACACTTCTGCCTTGGGTACCCTGCGGAGAGGCTCGGCAGGCAGATCTCGGGGTGGGAGATCTGTTCCTGGCATCTTTTCAGCTCAGGAAACGTTGGCAATGTCATAAGAAATAACAATCAGCCCAGCTGCCAGAGCAAAGAAGTGCAGCGAGCCCCCGTATTTCAGGCTACTTAATCAGTGAACTTCTACATTTCTCACCCATCACAAATTTTCTCTGTATCCTTAAAAACAGCTTTACACTGCTAGGCTGCAGATATTTTCCTCCCACTGCTTCCTCTGCGTTGGTTCTTTCCATCGCAGCCTGTCAGTCCTCCTGCTCGCAGCTCTTCAGCGGTGATGTACGAGCGTGCCTCCGGAGGACCTCTGGCTGGAGACAGAGCTGCCGTGATGGATGGGCTCGGCGCGGGTTTTCCTGTAGCACCAG
This sequence comes from Mycteria americana, assembly GCF_035582795.1. Taxonomy (NCBI): domain Eukaryota; kingdom Metazoa; phylum Chordata; class Aves; order Ciconiiformes; family Ciconiidae; genus Mycteria; species Mycteria americana. The sequence goes on from NC_134382.1 coordinate 10,710,822, forward strand.
GCTTGCTGGACGCCGGAGCCGTGCGAGAAGCTGCGCTTTGGAAGGCGCGTTTTGGTCAGGGCTAGCGGGGCATCCGGCTGAGCAACACGGCTACGGAGGGCAGGGCCGACGCTCGTGGGCGACAGCAGCGGAGCCGTGACAGCTCCCTTCCTCCTCCGTGCGACCTCCCGGCCGTAACGCTAGGGCTGAGACCTGAAGGCAGCCACGGCCATGGGCGGCTTCGCCCCTCTGGCGCACCCGGCTGGTGCTCGGCGATCCCTGCCTGCCAGGGCCTCGCGGAGGTTTGCCTCGCGCTCTGGGTAGCTTTGGGCAGGCAACCAAACCTCCCAAAAGCGGGGCTGGTCTCCCGGCCGGTGGGGTGGGAAGGGCAGCCCTGCAGCCAGCCCCCAGGAAGTATTACTGCTATATTGACTCCTCTGTTCCTTTGGCACTTGAAATTAATTTTGTATTTGTTTGGACCGTGATGGATTTTAACCTATAGTAACAGCACGCTTTTGCCAACCCCAGGCAGTTTAATAGCTAAAGCGTTTGATTAAAAAATTTAATAGCCCCAGAATGATGGAGCAGCTTCTGTCCACAATATATTAAGCTGCTGGCATTCAGATTTATATGCAGTGTAAACTTCCCTTATATGAAAACATTTGTTTCCTTTCCTACACCCACAGCAGAGCAGACTCTTCTCCTGCTTCATTTCCAGCCACTGGTTTAATTGCACATTTTTTTAAGCTGCCACATATTTGCCAGGCAGGTTCCAGCTGCAGTTATTCAAAGGAGGAGAGAGAAACACCGGTGCCGGCCGTCGCGGACAGCGCGGTTGGTGGCCGTGCAGCATACGGGCTCCAAGCCCAGGGCAGAAAGGGCTCTGCAGTGCGGTGGGGTTTCCAAGGGACCCCAAAGCGAGCGGCTTTCCAGTGGAAAAGCTACCGGGGAGTCTTGTGCCATCAGTAATTTCTCCTTGTGGCCAGTTCAGCTCCGGCGCCCGGGCGGATGCGACCAGTCGCGCCTCTGCCATCCCATCGAGTTACGCGTCCATACCCCTCTCTCAGGAGCACTTTGTAGGAGCCTAAATAAATTCTTGTCACTGGCAGACCCCGTAAATCTTCATTATCGTTTGCCTCAACTGATCTGCCCAACATTTCTCCTCTCCCCGAGAGTTCTCAAAGTGGCCATAACTCTTCTCCAGGTCAAGAAGTTAATCATATTTTATAGCAGATGGATACATTCAGTTTATATGTTATTTTTCAACCTCATGTTTTTAGGCAAACATTGCTGCTTCCTACCGGAGGAACGGCTTGGACTGGCAACCAAAGCCAGGAGCTGGGGCTGTCCCTCAGAGGAGGCGAAACCTGGCCAGGCTCGGCAAGGGGCCGAGGGATGGACCGAAGAGCGAGAGGGAGAGGGACAATTCAGGGCATCAGCTCGGGCTCCTCATCCAAGGACGGACACTTTCGCAGCCAGCATCTCTCAGCATCAAGCCCTCAGCCAGGAGGGGCACCAGCAGAGTTCTCCACTCATCTTCTGGAGAAACTGGCATTTAATTTCACCTCGCTTCTAATCCTCTTACTCCCGTGGACTTTGCAAGGGTGGATTTTGAGCTGTTGCTAGCTATATCATACCGTCAGGCAGAAACATGGCCTTTAGGCTCCGTTGTAGGACTTAACGGAGATTTTTGTCACCCCGGAGAGGCTCGGGAGGAAGGAAAAGTCCCCCCAGAAGCGCAGCCCGGTGGGGCTGGGAGGGAGGGCTGCAGGCTGCGCTGGCTCTGCGCGAGCGTGGGGCCGGCTGGGACAAGGCAGAGGGCTGTAAATACCAAGGCCACGTGCATGCTCTACAGTAAAAGGAAATTGCCGATTATCTTCGGTGACACTTTATTAGCAAAGAACAGTTTGTTCTTATACTCTTCTGACTGTCTGCCTTTTTTTAGATGAGAAACTATATGAAATATGCTGTAAAATACCTAATGTGCCTTTTTGGGATAATAATTCATAGTCTGTGTTCATAAATTCACATTTTGCTAAAAAAGGGGAAAAAAAAGAAGCAGGAGATCTTGGGTAATTTATAACACTTACTCTGTGCTATTATTCCCCAGCCATCCTGATGCTGTTGCTCAGGGATTTGGATCCTGCGCGGAGACAGCGGTGGGTTTGCAGTCCTTCATTTCAGTTGTTCAGGCTACATTAGGTTTTTCAAAGCTGAAGAACAATTTGGAAAACACATAAGCCCACTTCTGAGAGCCGGAGGTAAGTATCATATCACGGGCACAGAACTGCATTTGTAGCTGTTTTGATATACTGGCCAATTAAGGATTAGCAACAGAACTGGGAAATTTGCATCAAAATGTTGTTTTCGTCATGACAAATAGGAGTTTCCTACCTATACTCTACCTAGAGAGCAATCTCATTTCATTTATAGTTAGAGTTTGTCACTGCGTACGACTTAAGGCATTAGTCACTCAATGATAGAAAACGCATTTGTTGCTCCTAAGAAGATTCTGCTGCATGCTGAGGATCGGTCGCAGGTCTGCAACTGGGGACCCCCAAAAAGACTGTTTGTTCATAGGTGGCTTTTCTCAATTAATAGCTATTTCACCTGGGACTGCAAAAGATACAACTGCAGGAATGGCTGCTGTTCCAGTCCTACACACGAAGGCATCAAAGGAGAAGAGCCACTGCAAGGGGCTGACGGCCAAGGCAAAGCACTGCGGTTCGAGGAGAGCTGTGTGCCCCAAAACCAGTCTCAGCTCCTGGCTGTCACCGAGGTTTATATAAGACAGTGATTTAAGGTCTCCATTTCTGGGTTAAGATCATCCACTCTCAGGGCAAAGCCGGCCTCATCTCCAGGCTCTGCAGGGGCTCTTCCTTTCCCAAGGCAAACAGCAGGACAGCTTCCTCTGTTTGCTTTCTCTCCTGCTTGCAAAATTGAATTATTAACCCCACAATGATATTCTTAAGGTTAAAACCAAATATATATAAGAACATCATGGAGATTTTGTCCACTTCAGAGTCAACAGAACAGCGCAACTGTTAAAGCTGTCTTAACAGTTTTGCGATCTTAACAGTAACATTTTTCATTTCATTAGCACCGAGCTGTTATTTTAAGGCAAGTTTCTGTGCAAAATCCGAGGAGTCTCCCCTTAAGGCCACGTGACGAAGGCCGAGGCCGTGCAATGCGGCAGCATCGCTTGGTGCTCGCTCCGAAGGGCCCAGGGATGCTCCCGATCCCAGGGTGCCCCAGAGCAGGCAAAACAGGCAACAGCAGAGCCGTGCCACCCTAGCCAGCAGGCCCCCCTCCTAATAAAGCTGTAATAAACCCAAATTAGGATTTATTGTGCCAGGCAGACATTTCTTCAATACCTTGAGTCAATGACCTCAGTGTTGGTTTTGAACTATTGTTCAATTTGCACTCATTGCAATCTGAAGCTCAGCACCATGATTAATCATCAGCCCAGAACATTGCAGGGTTGCACAAACCAGGATATGGAGATTAATTAGCAAAGGATATTTGAGTGTACGGTTCAGCATCTCAAGTAATCAGAGCTGCTGCATCTCAGATTCTGCCAGCACGCCCCTGACCTGCCAGAGAAGCGCTCCATTTCTTCTTGGGGTTGTTCTGCACAAGCACCGAGCCAGAGGAAGGACAGGATTTGGTTCCTGGGGTGCAAACAGGGTGTGAGGACCTCCATGCCCAGTAACAGCCTCAGGCAACCACTGCCCCTTCTCAGCAAGCCCAGGGAGCCCCCCTCACAGGGGACTTTTTATCTCCTTCTTCATTACCTGAGTTACCGACCAAACCTGCTGCTATCCCATACCTGAAAGCATTTCAGCTGTGGCTCGCAGGTGTCCTTTGTTCCGGCTAGTACGCTTGCTTAACAAGGAGAGGTGTAGCGTTAGCATTAATTGCAGCTTTCCTTGCGTGCGGGCTTCCGAATCTGTTAGTCTTTGTCAGAAAGAAAAAACACAAGAACTGAGGAATTACTTGTGCCCCTCTAAATGAATCAGTGGGGCGACGTACCTGTCAGAGCTTTCAGGGAGCTGTTTTCTCTGAGCAATTAACTCAAACGAGGAATTGAGAGATGGCGATTCCTTAAGAAAAGTTATTTTAATATATTTGTCATTTAGAATTGCACTTGAAAGCTTGGAGGTTGTTCCAGATTTCTTCCACCTGCGAACGAATCCCCCGCGTGTTGCCTGCGCCGCGGCGTTCCCTGCTCCTATTTACCATGCAGATGCTGCTCCCCTGCTCGAGTTGTTTCTCTGAAGAGCGACTTGAGCAGACGTGTGCTTCCCTCCCTCTCCTGCAAAGCCTGGTATTTGGGATGGCTGGAGTGAGGAGGAGTGAAATGTAAACTCTTCGATGGCTCGAGTGGATATAAACAGTAGGCGTTTGGGGCTAAAATAAGCCTTTGTTGGTGCTGCTTCCCACTATAAACAAGTATAAAGTGTCTTTTCGTTCCTCGATAAGCCCACGGATGGTTCCAAACGAAGCCTGTGCGCGGCGGTGGCCAGCGGTGCGGGAGCCGTCCCTGCCGGGCAGGCAGAGCTGGGCCGCGAGACCGCGGCTCCGTGCCACGGCGCCGGCGGCAGGGCACTGCCCCGGCCCCAGCGAGCCTCTCGCGAGCCCCCGGAGAGACGCGGTAGCTGGCGGTGGAGTCACCCTGCAGGCGCGACGAGGACGTCAAGGGACATCAACAGCGGGGCTCCGCTAATGAACGTTAACTCCCACTTAGTTGTTATTAACCAGATACATCGCGTGCCGGTGCAGCCGAGCGGGCGGTAGAAAAATAGGCGAGGGAAACGGGAGTTATGGGAAACAATCCGGCAGTTGGAGTTGCTTCCTGCCACCTTCCTCAGCCACCGCGCGGGAGCTTTGTGCAAACAGACCGCGGCCCTTCCCGGCAGAAGCCCTGACTGATGAACAGTATTGGTTTACAGGGGTTTGCGGGCACTTTTGGACGCAGCGCGGAGCCTTTTCTCCGCTCGCAGCCTCGCAGCGGAGCATCCCAGGTGAGGCTCGCTCTGTAGGCAGCGTCCCCGGACGGACACAGCAGCATCCCCGTCCCCTCCGCTGGCACCGGCTTCACTCGTGTCGCTACACCTCCGTTCTGGGACTGCCAATAACTACAGGACAGCCTGATTTTTTCCTCCCAGTCCACTGCAGAGCTCGAATTTTTTATAAAAATATAAATTATAATCAAAGGTAATGCACAGGCAAGATCACAGCCCAGAGGTGGTGTCAGTCTCGACGGCTTTATTAAAGTTTTAATATTCTCTTCTCCTCTAGCTAATCTAACAGTCATTACGGATAGGAAGAGGAGAAAATCAGGCTGAGGAGATGATCGGCGCCTTGCCTGGAGCAGCACCAAGGCAAGGGCCCACGTCTCCGGTCCCCCGGCTTGGCCGCTCCCTTGCTCCCCGCTTTCTGCCAGCTTCGGCATACCTGCGGAGGAAGGGGAGCAGCAGCCTGGGCTCACGCTCAGCCGGGCCACATTACCGGAGCCCCGTCTATTGCTGCGAATGTTAATAAAGCCGTTAAAAAAATAGTTCAGCCAGAGCGCATTGATTTGCTGAAAATGTCCGCACCTCCAGCAGCTCCTGCAAGGACGTATTTTAAAATGGAAATGAAACTCCGAGTAAAACCTAATTTGCTTAAAATAACTGTAGAGGTTGAATTGTTTTGTGCTGGAAGAACAAATAAACAAATGGAAGAAACGGAGTTTGAGTAACGAGTGCAAGCTTCATATGACACTTTTTAATATAGAATTATGGATGAAATCATCAGAGGAGTACATCCTATTTGTATTGTAAAACATGTCGGCTTGTTTAAACAATTGCATCACAGACCTGAGACCCAGCAGCCTGCGCAGGATTATTAATGAGTGCTCCGGCACGACTTTCTTTTGCAGAATTTCTAATAACTGTTTAATAAATATGTAAATGTGCATCCATCCATTTTAGCAGCGCCTGCCAATAAAGCCGAACGCTCTGCCCGCAGCAGTTTTGCAGAGGGAGCCTCTGCCGGGACCCCTCCCCGGGAGCCTGGGCGCTGCCGGCGGGGCTGTGGCAGCCGGATCCGGGGGTCCGCAGCCCTCGTCCCCAGCTCTTCCCTCGCTCGCCCGAGGGATGCCCGGTGCAGGGAAGATGCGGTGCCGTGCGGCAGCAGCGGTGCAGCTGCCCAGACGTCGCTCACGGGGAGCTCCGGCCTCTCCGGCTGCGCCGGCGCCGGGGCATCGCCGGGTCCAGTCAATAGGTGACACAATTACAGTTTCACTGAATTGCTTTTTCATGGCTGCAGCTCCAGGCTGTAAGAGGCTGACAATAAAAATAATTTGTCGGAGGGCTGTTGATAAAACCCTGCTTATTGCGAGCTGTAAATTCGGTGCAGACACTTCCACCTTTATTTCTCACCCAGGGAACAATATCCCCTCACACCAAACTGGGAGGAGAGGGAAGGATATACTGCAATCATTCTGCTCCACCAGTCTTACCAAGGAGCTCATAAAATTAAGGAATGCTTTTTATTCAGTGAGATAAGGGCTCTATGGTTGCCAAAAATGAGGCACAAAATTGCTGCAGCCTGAGGAGCCGATTGTAGCGTAGCGAGGTTTCCTTTTCCGTGTCCAATTTACCAAATTCCTGTAAACTACAATTAAAGAAGCGGCAGCAGTTCTGGATGTCTTGCCAAGCTTTCCCTTAACCCCTAATTTTGTCCAGGGAAGGATAACTTGATGTGAGCAACATGCTGATGGCATGCAGGTCCCACACGGGCCCCGGCAGCAGCTCCCACGCCTCCTGCCCCGCCACCGGAGGGGCAGAAATGGGGGAAAACCAGCAAGTTCAGGTGTTTTTTGGTCTTGCTCATTCTCTCTACAAGTCAAATACTTAGGCTTTGCTGAACGGCCAGCAGGGCACTAACGTGGCAGGGGTTGGCACTACTGTGCCCCAGTAGGAATTCCAAATGTGATTTTTGTGGTCATTCAAGCTGGAAATTGCCTTTCAACAGACACGTGGGTGCTTGAGCGCTGGTGGGAAGCTGCATGGGAAGCCTGGACGACTGCGCAGGCAGGAGCTGCCGCTGCTGGGCTGGCTCCGGCCCCGGCTCCCCGTGATCCTGCAGTGCTTTGGGTGCAGCGGTTTGGGTACAGCCATTTGGGATGCCGCAGTTTGGGGTGCAGCGGTTTGGGTGCAGTGGTTTGGGATGCAGTGGTTTGGGTGCAGCGGTTTGAGATGTAGCCGTTCAGGTGCAGCCATTTGGGTGCAGCCGTTTGCGATGCAGCAGTTTGGGTGCAGCCGTTTGGGATGCAGTGGCTTGGGTGCAGCAGTTTGGGATGCAGCAGTTCGGGTGCAGCCGTTTGGGATGCAGTGGCTTGGGTGCAGCGGTATGGGATGCAGTGGCTTGGGTGCAGCAGTTTGGGTGCAGCAGTTTGGGTGCAGCAGTTTGGGATGCAGTGGCTTGGGTGCAGCGGTATGGGTGCAGCGGTATGGGTGCAGCGGTATGGGTGCAGCAGTTTGGGTGCAGCAGTTTGGGAGCAGGGGGGTGCGGGAGCATCTCACGTGTCCGTGCAGGTGCTGGCGGGACAGCAGAGATGCTGCTCTTCCCCAGCCCAGCTGGGCTGGCCAGGAGGGAGATTGCGTTAAGGGAGAGACCTCATTAGTCCCATTACCGTTCCTGTGGGGTAGGCATCTTTTGGCGGGGAGGCTGCAGGGAGCAGAGGGAGCGCGTTCCCGAGGCAGGGCAGGGCAGAGACCTTCCCTGCGAAGGCTCTGAGCTGCTTCGGCTTCGCTCTGAGCGGGAGCTGATCCAAGACCTGAACTGCTGAAACCGCTCGAGGAGCGGAGTTTCCCTGCCCTGCCAAGGTTTGCGCTGCCGGGGCGGACGCTGACGCCCGAGGGGTCGGTGAGCCGGCTCAGGGTCTCCTGGCCAGCCAGCCCCCTCCCTGGGCCCGTGGCCAGGCTGAGCCTTTCGTCCCATGCTTTGCAGTGCTTCCAAATGACTAATCAATTATTCTTTATTAGGTTTATTTCTTTCATTAGTAATTTCTTCAATGCTTTCAGTGTTTCATTAGTCTCCTCTCAAGTTACAGTGGATTTTGAGCACTGTGTGGAAGAGGATAATTCATTTTATTAGGTCATTTATTTTCTGGGTACATTTTTAAAGGTCAATTAATCCATCTAGATGGAAGAGGAAGTATAGAATACCATATAGTGCCTCCTTCCACCACTGCCAGAAAAAGCCCGGTATTAGTTTACTTGCCCAGGTAGGGAAAGATGCATCAATACGGGTGAGAGCCACGTATTGGCGTGGCATTTGAACCGGGAATTATGCTTTCATAAGCTGCTTTCAGGGGTGTATCAACCGGCTGCTTCCCAGGGATGAAGAGCTCCTCGGCCCGAGGGAGGGCAGCCAGTGCCTGCCGTTCATTTTCAACCCGAGAGCTGGTCAGCGTGCCCGTCCCGGTCCCCTCACGTCAGAGCATCTCCTGCTCCAGGGATCAGTGTGATTTGCACTGATGCAAATGAAATCAGGCTGGGGATGTCCACGCAGTTGTGTTGGAAGGGGTTATATTTTGTCTGAGACTTCACTGTCTTCACCCATCAGTAACGCTGCCATCGATGAGGATAAACGTTGTCGCGCAGGGACTCAAAACCACCATTTTATAAATATTTTCACCAAAGCAAGTGATTTATTCCGTTCTAGGGCCATGATCATTATGGAAATTTGGAAGCAGCAAGCTACTCATCTCGCTCATGTGAATCATCCAATTAATTTCCGAACGAGTGGAGCTGGCAGGGCCGCGCATTGGGCAGGTTGTGAGCGATGCCAAGGAGCACGGGGGGACCCAAGCCCATCCCCGCACCAGCGGCCGGTGGAGCAAAGCGCTGCCGTGCCAGGTGCTGTCATCCCCTCGCAGGTCCCCAGCAATAGCCAGGGTTGCAGTCAACGGCTCGATGTCCAAGTGGAGACCAGTGACGAGTGGCGTTCCTCGGGGGTCGGTTTGGGACCGGCACTGTTTAACATCTTTGTCGGCAACATGGACAGTGGGATTGAGAGCACCCTCAGCAACTTTGCCGGTGAGACCAAGCTGTGCGGTGCGGTCAACATGCTGGAGGGAAGGGATGCCATCCAGAGGGACCTTGACGGGCTTGAGAGGTGGGCCCCTGTGAGCCTCATGAAGTTCAACAAGGCCAAGTGCAAGGTCCTGCACAGGGGTTGGGGCGATCCCAAGCGCAAATACAGGCTGGGCGGAGAATGGATTGAGAGCAGCCCTGAGGAGAAGAACTTGGAGGTGTTGGTTGATGAGAAGCTCAACATGACCCAGCAATGTGCGCTCGCAGCCCAGAAAGCCAACCGTATCCTGAGCCGCATCAAAAGAAGCGTGACCAGCAGTCGAGGGAGGTGATTCTCCCCCTCTGCTCCGCTCTCGTGAGACCCCACTTGCAGTATTGCATCCAGCTCTGGGGCCCCCAACATAAGAAGGACACGGACCTGTTGGAGCGAGTACAGAGGAGGGCCACCAAGATGATCAGGGGGCTGGAGCACCTCTCCTATGAGAACAGGCTGAGAGAGCTGGGGTTGTTCAGCCTGGAGAAGAGAAGGCTCCGTGGAGACCTTCTAGCAGCCTGCCAGTACCTGCAGGGGCTCTACAAGCAAGGTGGAGAGGGGCTCTTTACAAGGGCACGTCGTGACAGGACAAGGGGTAATGGCTTTAAACTGAAAGAGGGGAGATTTAGATTAGATATAAGGAAGAAATTCTTCCCTATGAGGGTGGTGAGGCACTGGCACAGGTTGCCCAGAGAAGTTGCGGATGCCCCATCCCTGAAGTGTTCAAGGCCAGGTTGGACGGGGCTTTGAGCAGCCTGGTCTGGTGGAAGGTGTCCCTGCCCATGGCAGGGGGTTGGAACTGGATGATCTTCAAGGTGCCTTCCAACCCAAACCATTCGATGAGTCTATGATTCTATGAAAGCACGGTTCAGCACGAGATCCATGGAAGGGCTTTGGTAATAAGGCTCAGTTGAGAAGCTGCCTGGCCCGCCTTAGACACTTGATTATTATTCCTTACGGGGAACCGGAGACCTGCCAGTTCAGCCCAGGGAGCAAAAGCCAGAAAATCCATTGCTGCTGCTGCCTTTCCTGTTTGCATTTACATTTTTATTGATGCCTACAGTGTAAAACACCAATTATTTTAACTAGAAAATCCATCGAGCGGTCTAATAAAGCTTCCCTTAAAAAAGGGATAGAAAAGCATGAACAGCTTGATGCCTCCACTGACACGCGAAAGGTGTGTTTTACTCCAGCTGGGAAATACTTGGAAATCTTTGAAAAATCAAACCCTCCACATGCAGGAGCCGGAGAGGAGCCCATCGCCCGTCTGGCGAAGGGAAGGCACGGGCTCCCACACCTTTCTGGGGGACAACAGCCAGGCTGCAGGTGATTTCTCTTGCCACCTCTGGCCTGACCATGGTGGGAAGATGCCGCTTTGCCAAAAAAACCCGCTCTGGTGTCAATTCGGCAGCTTTGCAAACCGCTGTGCTCTCCACGTGGAGTTTTGGCACTGATGAGCTGCAGCCTTTGGGGGGTCTCAGGAAGAGTCGGAGACCCAGGGAGATGAAACCAGTGCAAACCCAGGTGCGTTGCTTTGCAGAGGTGCGGGACAGCAGCGCTCCCGCGAGCCCAGCAACGAGCCTGACGCTCCTCCCCAGAAAGAGCCACCAGCCAGGAAAAATAATAGTTAAAACACCCCGACGTGGCATTATGAGATGGATTCGGAGACCATTTTTTGGTTACATTGTAACAGCTCGGCAGAAGAACAGTAATGAGGATGTGTAATTAGTCCCAATGCATATTAATAGCCTGGCCCATTAGTCGTAGCTCAGCGTTACCTCCGCGCAGGGAGCCGGCGCGGCGGCGCGGGATGCGCCCGGCCACACCGGGCTCGGACCCCGCGCTGTGCTCGGCCCTTCGCAGCGAGGCGGGGAGGGTCGGCGGCTCCGTCCCCCCGTGGCAGTCCCTCCCGGCTGGCAGGAGGATGGAGAAGCACAGAGAACGGCCTGTGTGTGCCCAGAAAAGAGCTGCTCATATTAGCTGGTCGCCAGAAAAGACAGGGGACTAATTTTTTTTGCTGTTTCAAAGCTGGCCAGGGTGTGTAAGTAAGCCAAGGGCACAGGCGTGCGAGGTCCCCCCACGCGGATTAGTTCCCACTTGTTCCAGCCTTGCTCAATCTCATTAGATGGGTTGAAAAACTTTGCTGAGGGCTCCTTAAAAAACCCAAACAAACCAACAGACCAATATTCGAAGCATGCACAGCTGAGGGGGATGTTTCTGTAATTGCAAAAAAAAAAAAATATTTTTTTCTTCTTGCAGTGCAGGAACGATTTTAAAAACTCTCGTGATGCAAGGCAGGTTTCAAACCACTTATTAAATAATGCAGAGCAAGAGTTACAAATTGATGCTAAACTTTATTTTCTCTGGCCTCCTGAGAGGCCGCTCGGCTTGTTACAGCCCAGCGTCTTCACCGTTTATCAAGAGCCATAAGACTCGCAGCGTGTTAATGCTTACCAAAGCTCGCAGTACACCTTTCTTCCATCTCCTTTCCCATCCCTGACTTTTTCAGTGCAATAAAATGCTCTTTCTGGAGGAGCCCCTGTGCTGCGGGGGGAAGGGGCTCGCTCTGCGGCGGGTCGGCGTCTCTCCAGCCTGCCCGGGCTGCCGGGAGCCCTGCCGGGTGCTGCTCCTCTGCGCCCCGGCACAAGCGCACTGCCGTCCTCTGGGGATTTTATTTGGAATAGATGCCTAAAAATGGCAGGGAATAGAGGGTGGAAAGCAGACCTCTGCTGAGAACGGAGCTGCACCAGGGCCGTTTATCCTGCCAGCATTGCCACCACAAAGCTTCTGCCTGCGCGGTGCTGCCAGAAGCCTCCTGAATCCTCCTCAGGATTATTAGGCAATTAGACTTCCCTTTCTCTCTCTGCCAGCACAGAGCTGATGCCTTTGTGGTTGATAGCCACGCAGGCTTTTGATAGCTACACGCCTGACGTGGGACCGTAAGGAATTCATAGGAGGCAATCTAAGAGACAGCCCTTGCCAGGTACGGAGGTGGGAGGATCTGCTGGGAGGTGAGGTTGAAGCTTTCGGTGTGCCAGAGGCAAAGACCAAACACCTCCCTCCAGCTCTTCAAAGAACTCGCAAAGCGGAGGTGGCAGCGGGATGTCTGCGTGGTCCGGCTGCCCGGCCGGGAATCCCTCGCTGGCCGCGATCCCCGTCCTCGCAGGCGTCACCTCGCGCTGCCCGAGAAGATGCCGGGGACACGTGGAACGAGCGGCCCCCGTGCAAGGGAAGCTCCCGGGCAGCACTTGGGGTTCACCGCCGAGGGTATCTGCCAGCTGCCAGCTCAGAGGGAAAATCCCTCTGAGAACAGCCCGTTTGGCTCTCTAAGGGTGCCGGGGTGCAGCAGCAGCCGAGCTGGGAGATAAAATCTTTGCAGATGTATCACAAGTCTCCTGAAACATGCTTAGGTTTTAAACAGGCTAAATAAATATTAATAAACCATAAAGAACATGGGCTCTGTTAGAAAAGTAGAGGATAACAGATGGTCTGTAGTTAACCATAAAATTACTTTCAGCCAAGAAGCCCGGCTGGTATAAGAGACCGTGCGAGCAGCGCTCGAGCTCCTCTCAGAGCTCCTCGGACCATGAGATGCGAACGCTTTGATGAACTCCAGCCCATCTGCCGCTCTCCGCCGCAGGCAGCAGGACGGGCTCGCTGCGGGAGGAGCCCTGGCCAAAAGGCACCGTGCGCCCCTTCGCCGTGCAAACCCTTCGCTGCTGCGTAGCGTGGCATGCTGCCACTGCCGCTGCCACCGCCACTGCCTCTGCCACCGCTGTGTGCAGGGCACCCAGCACCCACCGCCACCACCCAGGGCACCCAGCACCCACTGCCACCACCCAGGGCACCCAGCACCCACCACCACCCAGGGCACCCAGCACCCACTGCTGTGCAGGACACCCAGCACCCACTGCCACCACCCAGGGCACCCAGCACCCACCACTGTGCAGGGCACCCAGCACCCACCACCACCACCCAGGGCACCCAGCACCCACCACCACCCAGAGCACCCAGCACCCACCGCTGTGCAGGACACCCAGCACCCACTGCCACCACCCAGGGCACCCAGCACCCACCAGCACCCAGGGCACCCAGCACCCACCACTGTGCAGGGCACCCGGCACCCACCACCACCACCCAGGGCACCCAGCACCCACCACTGTGCAGGGTACCCAGCACCCACTGCCACCACCCAGGGCACCCACCACCACCACCCAGGGCACCCAGCACCCACCACTGTGCAGGGTACCCAGCACCCACTGCCACCACCCAGGGCACCCAGCACCCACCACTGTGCAGGGCACCCAGCACCCAGCACCACCACCCAGGGCACCCAGCACCTTGCCAGCCTGCTCCGCCGGCTGGTGCCATTTGGCGGCTGCCCGCTGACGAGCAGCTCGGTCACGCCGGTGCCCGGCTGAGGAACATCAGCCCCGACTGCCAGCGGCAAAGTGAAAGAGCGGGGCTTGCTGGCTAGGTGGGGACGGAGCCACAAGCAGGGCAAGGAGCCGACGTTCTGGTGAAGGCAGCTCGCGCCTCCGGGAGGGCGGTGGGGTTTATAGGTGGGCACTGCCCAGCCGCGAGTGCAAAATGCAATTAACAGGGAGGGAAGACTTCTTCTGACAGCAGAGGGGCCAGAAACCAGCAACGAGCAGAACGATCTTCAGAGAAGCTGTCGAAGCGAATGAGAGAAGAAAAAGCCGTTAAGCTTTTTAATATTTTGTGCCAGGCTTGGAAGAAAAAACAGTCGTGTGAAAAGAAGCGAAGTGGAGCATCCTCTAAATTATCAGGGGAGCCTGGGGCCTTGGGGTGGGGACTCCCAGGGCTGGGGGCTCTCCTGCGTCTGGTAAAGCGCTTCATGAAGTCTGTGGCTGGTAAAAAGGTGAAAAGGGAGCGAATGCATTGAGGGTTTTCTGAATTTGTTTTCTTTTAGTGGGGCAAATAACGCAAGAAAAATGGTCTGGCCACCTCCAATATTCATCGGAGGGAGATCAGAAGGCTTTTGGGTTCACTGCAAGTGTGTAGGAGACAAGGAAACAAGAGGAAAGGATGACATTTATAAATTGTAGCTGTTAAATCTAAAGTGGGGGAACGAAATAGGAGATAATTGACCTAACCAGTCATTGCAAGAACCAAATTTAAATTTCAGCAGTCAGCAAGAAAGTTTTCATAAATAGAAATACCAGCTGTTCAGGTGGAGAACTTAAAGATCTCTGCAGAAATGAATGATAAAAGAATTGCTTGAATACATTCAGAGCCCATTGTTCGGGAAAAGAAAGCGGTAAAGAAAAGGAAAATAGGGCTCCTCAAAGTAATGAGTGGAGCACAAAGTTGGAGAACAAAGGCCCGGCAGCTCCCGTATCCAGTTAATTTGTTCCTATCTCATTGAAGAGAGTGAGAAGCGGGCAAGGCAGCGACGTGGCTGTTTGATACTACAGAAAGGGTACCGTTATTAAAGCTTAGATAAATAACCGAAGAGGCACGAGTTGGGGGCTGATAAAGCAGATCAGGCTCTAGAAACTGAGTTCTGCATGCAAGCGCTTCCTAAGAGCGCTTAACGTCTCTGGTGTCTTTATAATGAATGGGATGGCACCCGTTCCCGGTAACTCCGGCAGCCCTGGCACGGGGGTCGCTCGCTCTCCGCGCTGCTCGGAGACGTGCCGGCAAAGGTGTGCCGGTGCCGGCATCCGCCTAGGGCAGCCACCGAGCCAGCACCACGCTTCCCTGCGTTAAAGCAAGCTGTCCATAACCTCTCCTACCACGCTGTTTATTGTTCTGGGCTGCGCTTCTTTCCAATTATGATTCAGTTTATCCCAATTAAATGCCACTTATACTTCAATGTAGTTATCCAGTCCAATACTCTTAATTAGTTTGTAAAGTATTAGAAGTCAATTTTAATTATTTCCAGTGGGTTTCAGGGAAATCTCAATTAGACTTATGCTTTTACTCCAAGCAGCGGCTCTTCCTTTGCCTCCCCAAGTGCTGTTTCCTTCCCCATGTTTCCCCTCACCCACCGGCAGAGCCCAGCCGGAGCCGCGGGGATCCGGCAGAGCCCAGCCTGAGCCATGGGGATCCAGCAGAGCCCAGCCTGAGCCATGGGGATCCAGCAGAGCCCAGCCTGAGCCGCGGGGATCTGGCAGAGCCCAGCCTGAGCCATGGGGATCTGGCAGAGCCCAGCCTGAGCCATGGGGATCCGGCAGAGCCCAGCCGGAGCCGCGGGGATCTGGCAGAGCCCAGCCTGAGCCATGGGGATCCAGCAGAGCCCAGCCGGAGCCACGGGGATCCGGCAGAGCCCAGCCTGAGCCATGGGGATCCGGCAGAGCCCAGCCGGAGCCGCGGGGATCCGGCAGAGCCCAGCCTGAGCCATGGGGATCCGGCAGAGCCCAGCCGGAGCCGCGGGGATCCGGCAGAGCCCAGCCTGAGCCATGGGGATCCGGCAGAGCCCAGCCTGAGCCATGGGGATCCAGCAGAGCCCAGCCTGAGCCATGGGGATCTGGCAGAGCCCAGCCTGAGCCATGGGGATCCAGCAGAGCCCAGCCTGAGCCATGGGGATCTGGCAGAGCCCAGCCTGAGCCATGGGGATCCGGCAGAGCCCAGCCGGAGCCACGGGGATCCGGCAGAGCCCAGCCTGAGCCATGGGGATCTGGCAGAGCCCAGCCTGAGCCACGGGGATCCGGCAGAGCCCAGCCTGAGCCATGGGGATCTGGCAGAGCCCAGCCTGAGCCACAGGGATCCAGTGCCCAGCCTGGGAAGCACGGCGGAGGGCACGGGGGCCACCCAAGCCAAACCCACCGGAGGGGCAGCTGGGTCAGGCCGCCCACCTCCCACGGCAGGGCATCCCCGTCGTGGCAGGGTCCGAGGGGGGCATCCCCGCCGGCAGGCGTCGGGCAGGGCGAGCGGCCGCCAGCCTCTCTGCCAGCTACCTGGGGAGCCTCCGCGCTGATAATTATCTATAGTCATACGGCGCCTTTTTTTGGTAATTGCTTCATTTTGCATGGAATTTAATTACAGCAATCTGCATGGGGAAATTGCTGCACGGTTCAATTTTACGTGGCTTGTTTCACGGTGAAGCTGTAGCTGGGGAGATGGGGCACAGGTGTCCCTCTCCTTCAGGCAGCCCCGAATAGCCGCGACTTGCTGCTGAGAGGTGACAAGCGTTGGTCCGGAGAGCAGAGCGGACAGCGCGTGGTCCAGCCCAGCTGGGCTCGTGCATCCCAGCAGCCGGAGAGGGACTCTGTCCTGGCATCCCCTCCACAGCTGGATCCCAAACCCCTTTGGATCCAGTCTCTCTTACTTATTCTGTGCAAAGCCGAGGCTGAATTGATTTGTCCCAGCTCCTTTTCGACCTGAGTGGCACTACCTAAAATTAATTTCATGCACAAAATCCCTCTTTTAAACCCCAACTTGCCAAAACAAGGTTCACCTAATCCTTAGCAGAGCGCAGCTCCGGAGCGGCTTCGGGCAGGAGCTCCTCGTGCTGCCCCTGCCCCGCTGCAAGGCTGCTCGGCTGCGGTGCAGCTTTGGGCGGCCAGCCCGACGCGTCTCCCCGTGCAGTCCCGGCGTGGGGTGGAGCGGCCGGCGCTGGCGCCCGGTGGAGATCAACGACGTTGGCAAGGCAGAGCAGTTGCGGCTTTGAGAACGAACAGATCGGTTTGGGCTCGTTTTGCAGCAAGGGATGCCTCAGGGTGGCTTCACCCAGGGTCTGGTGCCGACCGGGGTCCCTGTGCCATGCCGTGCTGTGCCATGCCGTGCTGTGCCATGCCGTGCTGTGCCATGCCGTGCCCCGGCCGCCCACGGACATAACACGGGAAACTCTTCACAACGGCGTTGCGTGTCAGCAGAAGCTGAAGAAGCAGTTACAAATGGCAATGAGGGGAAAAGATGACTCCTTAAAATGATGAAAACCAACCTCCCCAGTGCCCTGTGAAGCGTTACTGGGATGTAGCCTTGCTGCGCAACGTCTCTGCGGACATCCAGAGTCGTTTGGAGGAGCGGCACATGAGAAACCCTCTCGCTTCGGATGCTGACGAGCAGTTGCCTGGCACTCGCGCCTCTTCACGTGCGGATAAATGCTCCTCGCTTGATCTTCGAGGGCTGGGAAAGCTGAGCGGCAGAATCCCCCCTTTAGGGTAGCAAAATAACAACAGCAAAAAAAAGATAAAGCAATTCTCGGCTCCAACTGAAGATGAATCCTCCTTTCTGCTCATTATAAAATACCTATTATCTCCCTTTATCTCCTAGCCAACAGTGTTATTTCAATTTAACAGTGAATGAGAAATGCAAGGAAATATAATAAAAGAGCCATGGATGCACTATTTAATGTCAGAATGACAGATGCTTCAATTAGGCAGACAGGGCTATTTCTCCCCAAAATAGATAAAGATGAAATTTTTATAAGATTGCACTGTTTGTGTTTACGATACAGTACTGTTACAAGCTTTCATTACAATATAAATTAAAATAAAAGCTCCTATTTCGGTGGAAACCCAAACGGATTTGCCAATAATTTTGCAAGTTGTCAAACCAGTCGTCCCCCTCAGAGCCGGGGCCGCGGGCAGCCGTACCGTCCACGCAGGCGGCCGGCCGGCGGAGAGCCCTGCCGTTCCCCGGCACAGCACCGCCGCGCTCTCACGGTGGCGGTGGGGCTTCCTCCCACGTGTCCTCCACCAAGATTATCGTGAGCAGTTCCCTCCGTAGCTCAGGTGGGTCTACGGCCCCTCGGCCACCTCGCCACACCGCAGCGGTGACCTTCCCCGGCGTGCGGAGGCTGCCGGTGACACCGGCACCCCGGTTCGCTGCGGCCACCTCCGGCAATTTGCTGCTCCGGGATGTGCGCAGCTCCCAGCGAGCCCTTGAAATTTCTGAAGGTCTCGCCTGTCTAGTGCTGCTAAATTCCAAGGCATATTTGTACAGTAACTGGGTCAAGGAATAGTCAACAAAAAAGTTATGTCTGTGTTTACCCTGGAATTATATATATAGTTTGAATTATGCATGAATTAAAAAAAGTCAACACAAGCGACACAGTAAACACGTTGGCTTTGCCAGCGGTGGGACTGTGCCGGGAAGCTTCCCGTGGCACTGGAGGCAGAGGTGGAGCGGTGCTGCGGGGTGCCAGGATGCAGGCGCTGTGCCATGCCGAGATGTGCCATGTTGCGCCGTGCTGTGCCGTGCCGTGCCGTGCCATGCCATGCCGTGCCATGCCGTGCCGTGCCGTGCCATGCCGTGCCGTGCCGTGCCACGGGGCCCGATGGGCTGGTACCACCAGGGCCAGAACTGAACCGGGAATGGGGCTGCGGAGCATCCCAGCCCACGCGGCAGCTTCGGCGCCCGCCTTTGCACGCCCGCCGCTGCACTTGCGCTGTTGAGTTTATTTATGGCTTGAGCCTGGCTTTAATTGTTCCCATCTTGTATGTTTTAGCCATTTAGCGCGTGTCTGATTTGTCACATAGCGCTGAGGGTGTTTTGGTAACTAAGCGCTATAAACATTATTTATTATTATATTTCAGCCAAAACAAGCATTACTCTAATTTATTTATTAATCACTTTTCAAATTCAAAGGAAACATCTGTGCAGATTTGCAATTAAGTGGGTTTATGGCTCGAGCGAGATTTCCCTAGAATTTCTATAAATAGCTCCAGTGTTTATTCCTCATTGTCTTAATATTTCTGAACAATAATAATCATAATGATAATCCTTCCAGCCTGCTGTAACCCGTTCGTAGCCCTGCGACCCGGCTGCGTCCCGCTGCGAGGATGCGGTGATGCAGAAGGGCTGCTGCCCCTCTCCAAAAGCGTCCCCGCCGGAGCTGGTCTCGCGGGCAGGCCGCCGGCAGGATGGCAGCTTGGGTGGTTCAAACAGCCCCGTCCCTGCGGCCGCGTCTGGTCACCCCAGTGATCCCAGGAGCATGGCTGCTGCCGTCTGACTGCCATCGGTCCCCAGGAAAAGTCTGCCGCTGCTCTGCAAATGCTGAACAAGCGCTGAAGCCCGGAGCCCCCCACGCCGTCGGCACATCAGGCGTGTCCGTGTGAAACTGTTCTTACTCCCACCTGCCTCCTAATTAAGCCCCAGCGTGTCACTAATCCATCACAGCTGGAAGCCTCCTCTTCCCCGCTGAAGCACTAAGCTTTGCTAACCAGCGGCCCCGCTTTCCGGCAGCCCTCAGGGCACTCCGAGCTCCCCGCCGCTCCTCACGGCCGCTGCTGCGTTCCTGACACAGCCCGGACCAGGCTCCCCAAAGCGCTGTGCACCAGGCGCCATTTGGTGCGGGATATGTATATTCTGACAGCGTCCTCGGGGACAAAAGTTATAAATGAGGTGTTACGACTCAGCAGTTTCATCCAGTTCTCAAACTTAATAGATTTGTTAATGATAAGTGTATTAATGCCATTAGGATTTCAGAGAACGAGAGGATGATGGAGCGCAGGAGAGACCTCAGGACATATAGAGGGCTTAATTGGAAGGCAATGACTTTTGATAGATGGCAACGACTTTTGATAGATGGCAACGTGCTGCCTGCACTTTAACAGCAAGGAAACACCTTGACCCAAAGGACGTAGCTCCCAGGCCAAGAGTTTTTGGTCTTGCCCCGGCTCTGGCATGAGAGGAGCATCTCGTCTCGTCTCGTCTTGTCTTGTCTCATCTCGTCTCATCTCATCTCATCTCACCTCACCTCATCTCATCTCATCTCATCTCATCTCATCTCATCTCATCCTACCCCATCTCCGCGAGCGGGTGGCTGCTGCCATCCCACACCACCGGCAGCCACAGCCCTGGTCATGGCACCGGCTGCACCGGCAGCGAGCAGCCCCGGCAGCCCCGGCTGCATCCTCAGAACTGTCACGCCTGGGAGCTGAACTGCTTCTAAGGACATTGGGAAACAGGCTCCATATTTCAATGATTTCTTCCATTTTGCTTTCGGGTCTATAAATCACTCTCTTTTAGCAGGAATTTCCATATTCTGGCTGTGCTCTGCTCTCCCAGTCATCTCCTCCGAGCCGGGCTCTAACCTGGTTTGCTACCCGCAGACGCAAGTAACACGTTTAACCTTTTTTATGAGGCATATTTATTGCTTTCAGGGGCTACCCTTTCCAAATCTCCTCCAAACAGACATTTGTCTTCTTGAGGTTTCCAGTGTTTCCAGTGCAAAGCCTGAGAATCAATACAGCTCACATTGTTTCAGCTTTCCCACCACCAGATCCAGATTGGATTTAAGCCGGGCTCTGTCCCCCGTTTACGCTTTAAGCATCCCAAGACGGTGCGCGCTCGCGCAGCTTTATTGACTGCGGTGGGGAAAGTGTGATTTATCCTCACTGATCATCGGTTCGATTTGCCCAAAGGACCCACTCCTAGGGATGGTTGTAAGTAGGACTATAAACGTATTTCATACTCTTCTGCAGTGCGAGAGGTAAAATATAGAGTGGATGGCTCTATTATATCAGCTCCTGGTTATTCTCTCTAATATTTATTTCAGAAGTCCTGTGCAAAAACACTTCGTGCAGGGAGGAGATAAACCTGCTTTTGAACTAATTACAAATCACTTTTATTGGCAGTGCCAGCTACCGGCTTTTTCCTCGCCGCACGGTAGCTCTTACCCGTTTTTATACCATCTTTCAGAAACGAAGCTGAGAAGATCATCCTGTCCACGGGAGCTTGCATTCCTCGTCTGGAGACATCGGCAGCTGCTGCCCCAGGTGTGGGTGCCTCTCCGGGCACGGCTCCCGCGCTGTGCCGGTGGGGGATGCGAGAGAAGCCATATGCCTGGCGCGGGGCTATCTGAGCTGATGCCGGCTCGCCGAGCTTTGCCGTTGGGAAGCCTGGGGGAGAGCGCTTTACCGGGACGCGTCGTGCAGCTGCTTTGCTGTTTCACCCTTACAAACCCACACTCGAAAGAACCGGTGCCAGCACTGGCATTGCGAAAGAGCTGGCAAAAAAGAGGAGGGATGTGGAAGGCGGCCAGGTGGTCCGGCAGCCGCAGCCTGGCACCCTGCTTTGTGCCGGCAGCCCGGTGAAATTCCTCCAGGGTTGCCTCTGGCCTGTATGCAACCACAGCGCGCAGCTCGCGGGCAACGGCAGCGTGCAGCTTGAAGGCAATGGCAGCGTGCAGCTTGCGTGCAATGGCAGCGTGCAGCTTGCGTGCAATGGCAGCGTGCAGCTTGCATGCAATGGCAGCGTGCAGCTTGTGTGCAATGGCAGCGTGCAGCTTGCGGGCAACGGCAGCGTGCAGCTTGTGTGCAATGGCAGCGTGCAGCTTGCAGGCAATGGCAGCGTGCAGCTTGCGTGCAATCACAGCGTGCAGCTTGCGTGCAATGGCAGCGTGCAGCTTGCGTGCAATCAGTGTGCAGCTTGCGGGCAATGGCAGCGTGCAGCTTGCGTGCAATCACAGTGTGCAGCTTGCGTGCAATGGCAGTGTGCAGCTTGTGTGCAATCACAGCGTGCAGCTTGCGTGCAATGGCAGCGTGCAGCTTGCGTGCAATCAGTGTGCAGCTTGCGGGCAATGGCAGCGTGCAGCTTGCGTGCAATCACAGTGTGCAGCTTGCGTGCAATGGCAGTGTGCAGCTTGTGTGCAATCACAGCGTGCAGCTTGCGTGCAATGCCAGCGTGCAGCTTGCGTGCAATCACAGCGTGCAGCTTGTGTGCAGTGCCAGCGTGCAGCTTGCGTGCAATCACAGCGTGCAGCTTGCGTGCAGTGCCAGCGTGAGCAGAGCGCTTGTACATGTCCAGAGCTGCACGAGAAGCGGGGCCGCTCAGGTCCTGCTCCTGTTAGGATGCACGTTATTGCCGCTCCGCAGTTGGCAGCAAACGCAGGATCGAAGTCAGCCCTTCCAGGGGCCTACGTGCAAGCCACGGCTGCCTGATCAAATGGGGAAGGGGACCCCATTTCAGTAGGAGCTGGGCTATCGGTGGCACTTACTGTAATTATTTGCTCGCAGACAATTTCTGCACGAAGTTCTGGTTCCTCCCAGGAGAGGGCAATAACACCCGCACGCTGGCCTGGCCGTCCTGCCGGAAAGGCTCTGGCTGAGGGGCTCCAGGGTCGCCTCGGGGAGCAGGGCGCAGAATGGGACCACGCCGCCTGCTCGCACGGCTCCTGCTGCGAGTCCGCAGCATGCGCTGCAGCCCCGCTGTAGGCAAATCGATTTGGAAAACAAGACTTCACTCGTCTCCACTGAAGGTGGCTAGAAAATCCCAGAATGTATGTGCTTTATCAAATCAGTAGAAATTAAAACAGCTTATTCTCAGGAAATCATCCGTTTCCCAGGTAGTCAGGAATGACGATCGCTGGCATCCACCCAGCTCGCAGTTAACAAGCAAGCCTTGAATATGTGGCAGTGAGATCCGATGCGAATTATTTGTGCAAAGCCGGAGGATTTCATCTGAGATGAGCTGCCAAAGTGGGAAGTTTTAATAAGTTAAATCCTCTGACATAATTAACCAGCGAAGAGATTGGCCCTGGAAGGTTTAAGCACCACGGGCTTCTTGGTGGTGCAGACTGAGGACCGAGAGCGGGAGCTGGGACCGCGGCCGGTCCCGTGCCGGGAGGAGCCGGAGCCCTCCCAGCCCCCCAAACCAGCTGGGAATAAGGGCGCTGACGCTGTCTGAAGGGAAGGGCAGGCTCTCCCGCATGCACAGAGCACCGCAAACAAGGCGAGTAATTGAATTATCTGTACGGGAACGCGAGCAGAGGCTTGACCCACGGCAAAGCTCATTGCCCGCGGCGCAGGGCTGACGCCTCGCGCCCTCCTCCTCATTTCGGGGCCGGGAACGCAATCGCTCTGCCTGCCCTCTTTCTGTCATTTTTCTTCCAGGTCATTCCAAAGCAGCGCGAGCAGGGTGAAAAGCCTCGGCGCGAGCAAAGCCCCCCAAAGCGTTCCCCGGAGGCGACGGGGTCCACGCTTCCCCTGAAAATTTTGGTTGGCAGAAAGCCTCGAGCAAAGTGAGTCCGAAATGGCCCTTCCAGAGCTGGTTTGATACAGAACGATTTGGGAGCTGATAAACGGGAGCCCTGCCAAGTGCTCTGGTTTGGGATTAGACCGCGTTTGGCTGCAGGCTCCCGCCGGGCTGGGCGGGCGCAGGAGAGGCAGCCCGGTTCATCGGCGTTCCTGACGGGCAGCTCCGCGCAATTCCCCAACAAGCGGAGTTTCTTAAAAACCAGTATTAAAGCAATCATGTCGTCGTCTCTCCTCTGCTCTGGTGACAGTTTCCCCCTGACACTGCCGTTATTGGAAGCTATATTCATGTCACATCAGGAGTACGGATTGGCTCTCCGGAGAGCCCTTCTTTACTGGGAAGTGGCATCTTTGTCGTGTAGTCCGGAGAGAAATCAATGAGAAAACTAGTCAGGGATCAGCAGACAAGGCTGATAACTCTTTCCAGTTACACCGGCAAGCCTCATTTTGGCTTGTTTAAGGGGAGAAATGGCAGAGGTGCGGAGGAGACTGAAGGTGGAGAGGAGGAACCGGGCGCGGGGGCTTCCCTGCTGGAGTGGGTCTGCTTTTTCCCATCGCACCTTCTCCCCACCGGCATTTCCCGGGCAGCCGCTTCCCCCGGGACCGCAATATTTCCCGTCAGGAGGTCGGGTGTGCTTGGGGTGAATTTCTTCATGCTCAGCAAGTCTTTCTTGCAGCGAGCAGCAAGGAGAGAAATACAAGAAAAACGATCAGATTTTCTCCTTCATTGAAACGGTTGAATATTAGCTCCTGATATATAAGACAAAGCGGGGATAAAGGGTCACAATTCCATTAGATCTTCTTAATTGGGCTTTTTTCTGAAAGCACAAAATCAATATTTTCATCTACAGGTACCCAATAAGCTATTAGGGTCTCCTGTAATCATGCAAATCTGGCCTTCGTGCCGGCAGACTGATGGGGTACGGGCAGCTGCCTGCTGCAAGCAGGGCCCTGGCAGGGTCCTGCCGGAGGCCGAGCCGAGGAGATGCCCCAGCCGCGCGGCCGGGCACGGCCCACGGCCCGCCGGAGAAAGGCCGCCTACAAGGAGCTGTGCTGCAGGGATCGGGGCCGTGCCAGCGGTTGGGAGCCCGGCCAGGCGCCGGTGGTGTGCGAGCCATCAAAGACTTCGACGCCGGAGAGAAAAGCCAATTCTGAGCCCAGCATCCTCAGTCAACATCTGCCAATTCCTAAGAAACTGGCCACCTTGAAGTAACCGAAGTGACAAAATAGAGCCGATTAGAAAAATTAAACTCAGACCGAGCTGGAAAAAAGGCCATTCGGCTCACTGAAAACATTATCTGCTCTAATTGGAAGCTTTGTTTAATTTGGCTTTGAAATTGAATTCCTTTTCCTTCCCGGAGAACTGTTATTACCTTAATCCTCTGCTTTGAATAAGACCATTTATATGGTCAAATACGGCTCGTTTGCAGCACGGCAAACTCACCGAGGAAGCGGCGATTGCCCTCTTCCGTGCCGGCTAGTGTCGGGCAAGCCACATTTGTCAGGCCCCTGCATTATTTCCTCGTATCGATGCATTTTCACCCTTTTCATTTTGCCTTTGCTTGGTAATTATATTATTCATGAAAAGAGTGCAAGATCTGTTTAAACGTCATAGTCCTTCCGAGGCAGACACGGGCACGCTGCACGCTCCCCGCTTGCATTCAGAGCAGCAAAAGGGGAGCAAGCTCAGGGACGGGAAGATTTGCAACCCGGGACGTCTTCGAGCAGGAGGCTGCAGCCCTGTCCCTGCGCAGTCACGGCTCCGGCCGGGCTCAGCAGGCTCCCCGGGAAAAGGAGCCCGTCCTAAAGCGCCCGTGGCCGCTGCCGGTTCGGGGTACGAACGGCAAAGCGGGTTTTCCCGTCTCCGTACCAGCTCGTTTCGCCAATTTTAGCCGGCTTGCTGTAGCGTAGCTTATTTGCGGAATGGCAATAGAGGGAAGACAACAGCGTAATGAAAGCATTGCATCCCAATTTCCAAGTGTGGCCAACAAGATCAATCAGGCACTTTGGAAAAATCAAGAACTTTATCTCCAATCAGCCAGCTTTTATCTGCTTAGGAATAAACAAGGCTGAGGAAGCTAGTGGTAGCAACAGCTGCATCGTAAATAAGCCTGAAGCCAGACCCTTCTGCTGGAAGTAAATAATTGATCTCAGAAAAATTCTGCTTAGGCAAAGCCATTTCAATTACCTGGCAGATGACGATGAGTGCTGGGAGAGGTTAATGACTCTAAAATATTTAAAGAGAAGATGTTTGCCTGGGCGCACTGTAGTTTGTCTTTCATTTACCCAACAGAGGGAGATTATTTGAGAAACTAAGCGGCAGGTAGGTGTGACCGTCCCGGCCCGCTCCGCCGCGATTTATCGGGGCGACCCGCTCCCCAGGAAGGTGGTGAGGGGCACCCGGTTTAGGGGCGAAAGGCAAAGACGGCTCTTGCCTGGCAGCGTGCCCGGGGTCACACCAGCCGTGTCGGCGACTTCTCCTGGCTCCCGGCGCACGTCAAGGGCTGCGAGCTTTTCTTGGGGATTTATCTCTAACGCAGCAGAAGCCAGGCGCTTCCTGGAGCCAGGAAGGTGAGACATAAAAGGGAGTTACTGTAAGCGAGGAGCTGCTGTGCAGTATGCCCAGGGGCACCGAAAACCTGGACGTTTAGTTTAGTGCTGTAATATTTCTCCCTCAGCAGAGAGCAGCCCCCTGCAACCGCCCGTCGCACCGCCGGAGCCGCTCGCTGCTGGCGGGGTCGAGCTAGGGTGCTCTTAGCATCGCTAGAAGCAGACCTTCTTTTGGGGTGCAGGAGGGAGCCCTCCCCTCATTTCCATTGCATTTCGAAAGCAATAAAGTTTGCCGTGGGATGTGCTAGATAAGGTATCAGTGAAACAACGGCTCTCGATGAGCGCCGTATGCCTGCCTGGCCTCCAAGCCCGGTCCCCCGAGGCGAGGTGTATCCCCCGGACAGATGCGCGGGGGAGGGGAGCCCCCCAAGCGCGGCTGCCCACGGGAGGGGGAGCACCCGGTGCCCAGCCACGGGGCTGCCGGCTGCGCCGTGCCGCTCGCGGCGGCTATCAAAGCCTCGGTGTTGATCACCACGGCGGGTTGCTCAGCGATCGGCTTTGGTTTTGCAAGAGCTTTGATCATGATACCTCAGCCGTGGGAAATGCGTGGTTCCCTTTGTTTCGGTTAACTTTCCTTTCTTCACTTTCATCCTCATAAATAATTTATTCACGTTTGTTCTATTCACTTTCATATTTTTGTTTTCTTCCCCATTAAAATTATGCTTCGGTGGCTTGTGGAGAAACTTTGAAGCTCTCCCTCCCTGTCCTCAACCTTTCTGGAGGAACAAATTCCTCCCTGGTACGGTCAGGGGAGGGGGGTACTTAACTCCCTCGCTCCTGGCTGCTCTTTCGAAGCACCCACCCTGCGTAAGCCCCGTCCCCGCACACCTCTGGGGTGAAGAGCATCCCTGGGCATGCAGGCAGCAAGCACGCACGGGTGAGAAACACGGCTCTGCCGAGGAGCCGCCCAGGAAGATGAAACTATTTCTGGCATTATAACCTATTCTGCTTTGGATACGCTGGGTCAATAAAAGCCTTCTCTAAGGAGGGATTGCTTCTCTGATGTTAAGAAGATTTTAAATTTTCAAAGCAGAGCACAGATTCGGTGGACAAAAGTGCCCTTATGCGCAGCTGCTGAGAAGGTCTTTCAAAACCCGAGCATCGCTTGTCCCCTGTCATAACAACGGCGGTCCTTAGCCAGCTTTTCCTTTCCGTACGGCAGCTTCTTTAGCTGCTCTCTTTTTTACAGAACTCTATCTTTTACCTTTTATCAATACTTTTTCCCCTTTGAAAGATGGATTTTATTGTATTCACCCTTAAATGAGTTCCCCCCAAAAATAAACAAGGTGCACCTGCCCTTTCCCATTGTGTCTGTTCTACCCACATGGCTGACTCCAGGTTTGGCAACTCCACCTGTGTTCGCATTAGCGTCTGGGTGGGTTGGTTTGAGATATGCTGCCATGGCAGCAGGTTTTCCTGCTTTGGCAATCAGACCTCAGGCTTTAAAACCCCCGGGGCTCTAGGGCAGGTCAGTGGGTCCTCCCTCTGGGAGCTCTGTAGCCTGGGACATGGGGCTGGCTGTGCCCTGCCGCAGGCTTGGGGAGCGGAGGACGAGCCTGTGTGCAGACAAGAAGGGCTGTTTACCCTCTCTGATAAACAGGTCATCTGCAGCCTTTTGCAAGAATCAGAAAGGTAATTACTTGGAGGGGAATGAAATGCCTTTGCATTAGCAGGTATCGTTTGTTCTAGTGAAGCAAACTGTACCGTTGTTGCTGTTATTACTTTGACAGCGGCACCAGGGCCCTTCTGAGGAGGGGTGCGCTGCTCCTTGCTCTGACGAGCATGGTGTCTCGTCTCCTCTGGCTACCGTCAATATTTAAGTGATTGTGGAGAACTGGGTGTGCTTTCCAGTTTGTGGAGGCTCAGAGGGCGGGTGTCACCTGGAGCTACCCAGTGCAATAAAGGGGCCATTAACAATTAGCAAACATGTCAAGGACGTGACTTACCCCAGGGGATCTGGGAGCACTCTTTGAACCACTGTCCCTAATCCTGCAGCGAAGGAAAGGACCCGTGAAAACTGCTGGAGAGGGAGTCTTGCCCCTTGCGCACCACCAAACCGTGCCTGCGAGGCTCTCTGGGGAGGTGTTGCTCTGACCGTAGCTCCTGTCTGAGATGCCTGGGTTGGGATTATTGACTGGCATCATTGATCGGCCTGGCTTTGCGAGGGGTGGGGATGTGGGGCTCCGTGCCACCGAGGTGCCTTTGCAGGCGTATCTCTGCGGCAGCCTGCCGAGGCTTTAGTTCTGCTTCTGTACGGGTCTCCTGGAAGATGCTGCTGCTGGATCGCTGCTGTTTCTCTGTCCCTCTTCTGCTGCTTGTAAATACAGGGGTGAGCCTCCCTTCCTCGCCGCCATCTACGGGGCTTGCCCCAGACCCTGTGTGCCATACCCAGCTCCCCGACTGACGCCTTGGGTGCGGGCACCCGGCGTCCCTGTGGGCCCTCAGGGCTCCGCGGAGAGCTGGAGCGTGAATATGAGGTTCCATTACTGAGGTACCTGTGCAGGAGGTCTCAATCTGCGATCCCGAATAAAGTATGGTTTTATTTTCTCCCACAGGAAAGGGAAGATGCGAACTCACTTGTGAAAAGGCATATTCATTTGTAGGGAAACTTCATATCCATGACTCTCATGGCAAATATATTTCAAGCTGAAGGGCTTATGGCAATAATAACCCTCGGATATGTCTCTTTTTCTTTACCGCTGTGGGATTTATAACATCCAGAAAACAGTCAAGCCCAGGGTAGCACCTTAACCAACACGTATTATGTCAGTTCACACCATGTTACCCTCCCTGCATATTTTCTGTAGTAATTGGATTTGACTACTTCCCTGCAAATTGACAGAGCTCGCAGGTTGGCACATAGGCAGGCGCAACTCTTTGAATCAAAAATAGTTCTCCGTGTCAGGGCTCATTTTGGTAATCAGCATTGCCGGGCAGCTTTGATCTCAATCCCCCGCGAACGGCGATGGCTTTCCAGCTCCGCGTGGCTCTGGCGTTGCCCAGGCACGTGTTCTGGGTGTGCACACGCGGGCCGAGCACGCGCAGGGGTTCGTACGTGTGTGCTGCTGAACCTGCCCGGGGGACGCGTTGCAAGTCCCCGTGCCTCCGCAATACGCCAAAAACTCCTCTTGATTTGGGGCTGGGGATCAAGACCGAGACCTCCAGTCTTGTGAGGGACCTGAACTTCCAGATCCCATTAAAATGAGCGGGCTCACTTAAAATTAGCCATCAAAATCCCAGAGAACTGGCAGGTGGGAGCCTGAAGCGATGAGAAAGAGGCGATGGCCGTGGCAGGGCCGGGTTGCCCACGGAGGGCAGGAGCAGCGCTGCGGGGTGCTGCGGCGGCTCGGCTGTAAGGGCGGTCCTGGCTCCGGCGACACGCGTGTGCAAATTTCGGGTGCGTCAGGTTAACTCACGGGGTGCAGCTTTCTGCAGGCTGCCGTAATTCTGCCGCTCATCGTGACGAGAGCTTTGGCGACCTGGGAAGCGGGAAGGGTCTCCCAAAAGAGCTCTCCTCGGCTGCCTGGGGGAAGAGGCTCGGTTTCAGGGAGGAGCGGAGCACTTCTCGCGTCCCCAGCGCCTGTCCTGTTTGGTTGTGACGGGCAAAGAAAAGGCACTTCCAAAAAACCAAACTCGCAACTGCAAATTTCTCAGAAGCATTGGCTGGTTTGAAGGAAATTGGAATTTCTGAGCTCGGGGAAGGGAGGAAAGACAATAGATACAGTTCAGTTAAACAGCAATCACAGGTTGAGGAAAAGAGCTGAGAAATTTAAAGCTAATTAAAAGTATCTGAGGTTTTCTAAAACCACTTTTAAAGCAGACAAATGGAAATAACCCACTGGGTGATGATGAGCTTTGAATTTTGTTAGAAATCGCAGAAGAATAAATTTAGCAAATCACTAAGGAAGGCTAATGCAACATTGGAGCTACAGCACACAGCCGGTGCTGGTAATTCTCCAAATTCCTGACAATTATCCATTTCAGGAGACATTTCCACTTATCTTACCTCACCTTAAAACCTTCCTATTGAACTCTGCCTACGATTAATCCTCGTTCGTGCTCACCTTTCTCTGCTCTCCATTATTGCTTTCCTCTGTTTCTCAGTGTGGCGACATCCATCCTCACCGACCCGTCCTTTTTCCTGCTCCTGCTCCATTTAAGAAGGATT
Organism: Mycteria americana; assembly: GCF_035582795.1. Lineage (NCBI taxonomy): Eukaryota > Metazoa > Chordata > Aves > Ciconiiformes > Ciconiidae > Mycteria > Mycteria americana. Next base: position 10,740,645 of record NC_134382.1, read on the forward strand.
AAGCTTTTAATTGCAGAGGGTTTGTTGCCTTATGTTGCTGCAGCGTTGCAGAGCTGTCTGGCAGCTCTTTGAGGCTTCTGGGGCAGCTCAAAGTCTTTCCGAAAGCTGCAGCCCGGTGCTGTCTTGTGGCATTCCCCGATGGGTGGGATGCTCCCGCCAGCAGCATCCCTTCCAGGAGGGCAGAGTTTGGTCTCGACCCCAGCCAGACGTGCCGGTGAGGATAGCTACTTTTGGCTCTGGGACCTGACGTATGAATGCTGGTATCTTTCTCTGAAGGAAAACGGAAGTGGGAATTTTCCAGAAACTGTGTTTTTTAAAGGACAAACGCAAGACAGAGAAAATGCAGAGTGAACAAGGATGCCGGCCTCGATGTCCCAGCATCCCCGGCCGCAGCACGCAGGAGATGCGGGAGCTGGGGAGCAGAGAGGGGAAAAATTACGTGATGGCATAGTAAGGAAGAGGAGATGATAATAAAAAGGGAAATGAAATAAACACAAGAAAAAAAACCACAAGCTGCATCTCAATAGACTGTAGGGTTCAATGAGCAGCTGGGACAAAAAAAATGCAAACACCGTGCTTCCTGAATAATACAGAGATGGGAGTACAGGTGATAAGAAGGCAACCGAAGGAAGGAGGAAAAAAATAGAAAGGAGAAATTACTGAAGGGAGAAACCTGCAGGTGCTGTGCTATTTTGCTATGCTAATAAAGAGATGAAAGCAAATGGAACAGGAGCAGAGACTGGCAAAAGTCTTACTTTTGTTGGAAAGAATAAGAGGATAAATGTTTTTAACATTTATGAAGTAGCAAAATAAAGCAAAGAAAGGCTCAGAACATCAAGCTCGTACATGAGGAAATTAAAGTACGTAAAATATTTATTCATTTGTGCTTAGTGGCTGTCAGCCATGCATGCATTGGAGAAATGGTATGTTTCTAGGCACAGTTTTATTCTTGCTCCTATTTTTTCCTCCTCTCCCACAGATGAACAGGAACAATTTGCTAAATAGTAGCTGAACGCTCAGCTCATTTTCTACATTCCATTAATGTTTCATTTCTTAATACCCTCGAAACAAAAATGAGAAGTTGGTATAAAACATTATTCTCCTTTCAAATCATGGTAAAAAGGAGCATGGTTCCAGGCCAGTCATCAAGGTTATAAACTGGCATCTGTATTAAAATGGGAACGCAGTGCTGATGATATGTGCCAGATTGGAAGCAGCCCTTTAATGAGCCACGGAAAGAGAGATGTAACATGGGTTTTTTCATGTCACCAGCTGTCTCAGTCCCGGCCCAAGAGGACCTTTTCTGGAGGATGCTCTTGGCTTCTTGTCCTCTGACTATTTCACCTGACATCCTTGCTGACACAGTGACCGGATTTGTCAGTTCAGGTGACTTATTGGTTACTGCACTGGAAACGAAAGCAACTTCCGAATTACAGATGCGGGCCTCGATGACTTGAAACGGCAGCAGAGTGCTGCACGCTCCCGAGATCTTCGTTAGATGCTTCTCGCGGTGGCACTGCGGGAATGGTGCCACCAGCACCTGGCGCTGCGCTCCCGGACACCGGGGACAGGGGCCGTAAGGAACGGCTGGCTTTGTGGAACCCCGTCCTTCCCTTCCCATGCCTTTCTGGAAGAAATCCAGCTGTGCAGGGTGGGCAAGAGCGAGGCACAGATCACCGCCTAGAGCGGGTGGCTCGTCCCGCGGCCGGAGCGCTCTGCCTCCGCAGCCAGTCTGGGAGAGGGGTGGGCAGGGGACGCGTCCGCAGGGACCCAGCTCCCGGCGCTGCCGTCGGGACCGGCAGTGCCGTGCGGCTCGGCAGCTCTCCGCACCGGGAGGGTGGCACGGGGACGGTTCACTCGCCAGTAGCTCGTCCTCAGGGTCTGCGCAGCAGCGCTGGCCCCGGGCAGCGGGCACGTCGGCCTCTGGCCTATTGCTAATTTTAATTTGTTTGGTAGGGAATCCCGGGTGCTCCAGTGACTTGGCTGGCCTCGCCTGCTGCCTGTCAGATGCATTTATTCTCCAACAGCAGCATCTAGAATTTACCAACCCTGAGCTAACTTGCTACTCCGCTTGTTCAGCAAATATTTCTTTTCAATCACCAGGCTGCCGTTACCGTTTACCTGTCTATTCGTTTAGTCTTTGGGAACCCTGCGGAGCCGGGGTCCCGGCTCAGGCAGCCGGAGCTTGCCGGGAGCCGGGGGGGCTGCGGGGTGGGAGGCAGAGCTGCGCGGGAGAGGGCCGAGGATGCCAAGGGGATGAGCCCGGGCGTGGAGCTGCGCAGGCAGGGTGGGCTCTGTCTCCCTCTCGCGAGTGGCCTGGCAGGACGTCACGGGGGGCTGGAGCGCGAGGACCTCGGGCTGGAGGGCTGGAGAAGAGGCCAGGGCTGGAGATGCACCTCCATGGGCAGCACTGTGTGGGGGGAGCTGCTTTTTCCTTCCAGCCAAGGTGGGGTCAGTGTCTATTTTTGCAGAATTATAAGTGCTAATGTCACGTTACGTCTTTCCCCGAGTCCCTTGGGATTAATGGAAAAGCTGCTGGCTAGCCCAAGGGACTTTCTGAATCCTGCCCTTCCAGGAACGGTATCGTGGGAGAGCTGCCAGTGAGCCTCGGGAAGAGCGGGAGAGTCCGCTTCTCCTCGTGCATCCTTTGCAGCCTTCTGTAAAGCATGGCGATGTCAATATTAATTTCATTATAAAGCTCAAAAAAACCTTTGATCTTGGCTTTATCAGAAATGATAAATTCTTGGAGAATGTCTTAGTCTGGATATTATGGTTTCCAGTGAGATACTTGGATAAGGTAAGCTAAAATCAATTCATTGACTTTGGTTGGGATCTGCCAACTTATACTAGCTGAAAAGATGGTCCTTATTTTGTCTTCTGGTGACAATTTTATCTAAGTAAAGCTGACCCAGCCTGAAGGAAACGAGGAGAGGCTGATAACCACCACAAGCAGTTTACTGCTTACCCAGATGATGCAACTTTAATCTCTGATATGGGATCAGAATTTTCTCAAAGAGAGAGAAAAATAGAAGCAACAATTTCTCAGGATCACCACTGAGAAATCACTTTAACAGCTTATAATGACACTTTATGGAAGGCGCACACGAACTCCCACATCACTGCGATTACAGTATTTCGGAACCACGGGCGCTGCGGTGTGCATCCTAATGGTCCCTGACGGGAAGCCGGGCGCCGTGGAGAACCGGTGAGCAGTCACCCACGGGAACACGCGCTGGGTCCTCGCCGGCCATGGAAATCAAAGAAAACCCACCTACGGGGATGGAGCTTACAAATGCAAGGGGGGTGTAATCAAACCGCGCGTAGACTTAACTATAGGGGAAAACTATAGGGTTTGGAAGAAGTCTTCCGTAGGTTTTCCTCCGGATTCCCTCGCGTGTCTCTGACGGTGGTTGACAGCAGGAAGCCATGGTTTGTATATTTGATGGGCTGTCGCGAGGTGCTGCAGGGGTGCCCCCGTGCCCGTACGGCAGCGGGGTGAAGGGTGCGTGCTCTGCCTGTCGGCTGCGCTAATTCTGCCCGTCTCTCTCTCCTCTGAAGGCTCTGGTGCACATCACGTCTTTGCTGGGCTCCAAAGCCCTTCGTATTTTCCCCCGTGGCCTTCGTCATCAATGTTCTGCATATAGACTCTCTCTCAGGCCCTTGCACTTGATTCAGTCACTGCTTAATTTAATCCCCTAATTTAATCAATACTTCATGGACCAGGCTTTTGTTTTTAAAAAACAAACAAACAGAAAACCTTCTAGTCTTTTTTTTTTTTTTATTTTTATTGCTTTATGCAGGTATTACTAGGTTAATGCAATCAGTGGTGATAAAGCTGCCCTCCATTTAATGAGGAAGCAGCCTTGTTCTGCGTGCCGGGGAAGGGAGGGGAGCCTGGCAAAGAAAACCACACGCCGCCGAAGCTGGGTACTTGAGACGTTACTGCTGGCATCATCAGATTCACAGAGGTGACCCTTTCTGTTGCAGAAATGATGGGATATCACCAAGGACTCCACCTCCTCTCCAGATGCTCCACGAGATGCGAGTGAGAGGCAGGACACGCCGCGATCTCAAGAGGCAAGGAAGGATGGAGAAAGGTAGGAGGATGGAGAGAGCGGCGTGGCGAGGAACGCCCGTGGAGGCAGATTAAATGGTTTCCCTAAGGTCACGCAGCACTTATGGTGGGGAGCGCGGTCTCCGGTCACCCAGCGTGAAGCTGCTTTTCCTCATTAGAGCTCCAGTTGTGCCAGGGCACTCGTGCAAGCCTCCCGGTCGCAGGCTCTGCCCTCCCCGTGCCTGCCAGTAGCACCGATGGAGCGCACGCTCGGTGCTGGCTCTCAGCTTAGTGAGACGATGCGCCTGCTCTTGATAAGCAAGAATCCTGCAGCAGTTGTTCCATCTTTAATCAAATTTGTAGAGCCTCAGGCCATTCATGGGGAAAAAAGTGTTTTCCATCTGTAATAAGGGGAAAGCTTGGCTGTCAAGGGGCGCAAATCCTGATAATGAAGTTATCCGTTCTTGTTGCGTTTTACTATGAATTTCTCAAGACTAGTCTCAACAAAGTAATGATGCAGGTAGAAGATTTTTCAAGCTCTGCAAGAGGGCTGGTAAACCGTAGTGGCAGCTTCCACTTCCAGGGCTTAGCGATGCATTAGCATGTCTCCAGCTTTCTAAATCACGCCGTGCAAAGCAGGCGGGGAAGCCTGCTCATACGAAACCGTAGCGTGGGTGGGTTTTGTTTAAGGGGACAAAGGTGCAGCAGGGAATGGGGTACCTGGCAGAGGGCGAGGTGGGGGAGCGGCGTTGCCCGCTCCTCGAAGGAGCTGCTTTACCACCCCCGGCCATGGGCATCCATGGGTCCCAGCTCCGGGGCTGCTGCAGGGGGGTGGCTTCTTCCTCTGCGCAGCTGGGACTGCGATGGGCTCGATGCCGCGGGCACGAATCCTGGTGTGGTGCGGGGCTGAGATGGGGAGCTCTGTGCAGAGCGTGTGGAACAAGAGCCGTGGTTCTGGCAGCTGCTTGGTGGGATTTTTCAGTCCTAGATTGTACGTTTGTGGATGGTCCTTGCGGATGGCCCTTGCCATCTCTGTCTGCGTCTATTTGGGAAAATTCTCCTATTTTGCCCGCAAGTTTTAGTGCTTTGGCTGCATTGCACCTCTACTGAAGAAAACCAACCACAGTGAAGCTAGCAAGGAAATAAACCACCAAAGAAGCTACAATAAGTACCAGGAGGGTGATAAAAAGCAACAGAAACATCTCTACCTTCTTGTTTTTTCGACAAAGGTCAATTGACTCCCTGCCACCTTGGAGCCCATAACAAAATCGATGATACTTCATCTTTAATTTGATTTTTCCATTCAATAAGGGTGGTAAGCATTAGTGTCACTGTAATTTTACAGAGTACCGTTAGATAACAGGAGAATATCAAACGTGAAGATTATGTGCGGTATCAGTGGCAAAATATTATACCCAGCAATGATTTAGAACAACATTAACGTCTCAGGCATGCTATAAGACATGTCATGAATTGGACAATAAAATGTCTCGTTCTTCAAATAATTACTCACGGGCTGACGTCTGGCCGTTCGGAGGCAGATTGGCGCCTGTGGAAGCGCGTACCCCGGCGGCAGCTGGTGACCTGCCAGCATTCCTCCCAAGGCAGGCACCTCCCTTCTGCTGCGGCTCATCCTGCGTGCCAGCGAGGCGGGCGGGTGACCCGGCCAGGGGAGTGACGGATGCTGCACATTTTAAGCAGGTCGATAACAGGATCGGTGTAGACGACGGTTATTTTTGTGTTTAATTCACTGAATAAAATGAAACAGGTAAATCACTCGGAGGAGATGTGAGCTGATGTTAATAGGCACATTTGCAGCGCTGCCTAAAAATGAGCTCTGCAATTACTGACTCATGCCATGGCTCATGCTCCGCAGCACTGCTGGGAGGCAGCCCTCCCCACCAGTGTCCCGGGGAGCAGCCCCTGGCCTCCAGCAGCGAGGGCTGGGCCACCGCAGCCGCAGAGGGGCCGGGGCTCTGCCGGGACGGTGCCCGGACCCCGGCGATGCGCAGCAAGCGCGTGCTGTCCCCACGGAGGCGCGGGGCTTGCTCCGCTTTTCCGCGGCCTCGCGGGAGAGGGGCTGAGCCAGCAGAAAGCAGGGCTGGGCAGCTCTTCCAGGCTGCGTTCAGCAGCAGAGGAGATCCCCCAGTCTTCTTGCCTGGCCTGCCCAAGGGCAGGAAAGCGAGCAGTTAGCTGCCCGGGGCAGGGAGTCAGCAGTCTGTTCAGCCGTCCCTGCTCCTCCAGCTTCCCCCCAAACCTTTGCCTTGTGCATGGCCCAGGGAGCTCGGCGAATTTGGTGCTGTGGCTGCTGAAGAGCCTGTTCACCCAGGACTAATAGCAGGTAACAAAAAGCACAGCCACTAGCAGCGACTGTGCTGAGGACGAGAGACTCCAGGATAAGCGTGAAATTGGATCAGCGTGGCCGTTTACCAGCGAGCGACTCCTGCGAGAAGCCGCGGCGTGCCTGGCTCCCTGCGGAGGAGGCTGAGCTGGTGTGGAGGCTTGTTCACGGGGGGGACGTTTGCCTTGAACCGTCCTGGAGGAGCCTCGTTAGAGCAACGGGCATCAGTCTGGGATGAGAGAAGAGATGAGAGACATTATCAAATGATTATGGCTGCATTTCGGTGCTGTTCCTATCACCTCTGGCTGTGAGCAAGCCCGCCTGCGGTGCTGCTGGCTTCTGCCGGGCTCGCTGCCTGCCCGCTTCGCCTGTGGGCTGAATGCACTTCGCGGGGGATGCAGCTGAGCTGAAGGCGCTGCAGGCAAAATGCCAAAGCATGGGGGAAAAGTTCTGTATCCCTTCTGCTGAGTAAACCACCTTGCAGCACCCGAAGGCACTTGGCAGCGGGGTGCGGGGTGGGTGCCAACAGCCGCTGCCTCTTGCTTGCGGCGGGACTGGAAATATCCCTGGCAGCGCGAGGCAGCCTGCGTCCCTGTACGCAGCCCAAACGTGCGTAAGGGTGCAGAGGAGACGTATGCACCCGCGCACCTACGCTACTATATTTCAGCGTCTGTGCCAATTCTGTGCAGCCGCCAGATCAGAGGCAGGGTTTTTTCTGTGACTAATCTTTATCCTGCTGCACTGCTGGCTGCTGCGATGGAGGCGTTGCCGAGCTCTTCGGCTAGCTTTGCCATAGAGGATGCGGCACCTTTGTCCAGAGGAAATGCGGGAGCTCGGCCGTGGGGCGGGTGTTTCACCTCTCCCCCGTGGCTGGGGCGGGATGCGGGACCTCCCGAGCATCCTCAGCCCCGACCCTTCCAGGCCTCTGTGCGAGGAACGGCAGCGCCGGGGAGGACCAGGCGTTTGGATGGGTGCTGCGGAACGCTCTGCCAGCTTCCCAGAATAGCATCCTATGCGAGGCCGGATCAGTCCCTGCGGAGCCTCGCTGCTGGAGCGGCCTCGCTGCTGGAGCGGCCTCGCTGGCAGGCGGGCGCGGAGGACGGGCGCTGGGAAGCGCTCCCAGCTCTGCAGGAGAAGTAAAGGATGGGGGGCCTGGATGACACAGCCATCAGCCCTTTTATCGGGAAGGAGCAGAATTAATCGCTCGGATCAGCAGAGTCATTGTGGCTTACTGAACACAAAACAAAGCCAATTATTATTCGAAACTTGTCGGGAGGCTGTGGCTAATCTCATTACGCACAGAGCAGCAAGGCACCGGGGAAATCTCACGGTGCCGATAAAGCGCTCGGCAGCTGCACAAAGCAATTACGGTGAAACCTCTGGGCCGCTCGTGGGGACGCGCTGGGGGCTCGGCCGCTCCTTGGGGCCAGGACTGGCGGGAGGGAAGTCTCCAGCCGAACACCCGCTGCCTGCGCTGCCCGCCTTTGCGGGGAGCCCCTTCTTGCCAGTAGCGCCAGGGGCGAGGCGAGTGCTCGAGTCCATCCCAGCGCCTCTTCCCACGTAAACGTCTGTTTGCTGATGCCTGGTCAATGCGCAGCTCCGCAAAAAACTCTGCCTGAAGCAAAGCAGTTTGCTGAGGGGCTGCGGGACCGGCCCCTCCGTAGGTGCCCCGAGCGGGCAATGTCATCTTCGTGGTCCCTTGCCAGGGACGGCCATCCAGAAGGCGTCGGGCACGTAACCCCCTTAGCACTGCGGAACAAAGATGTCTTGTCCCAGAAGGTGGTAAAAGATATTTATGGGTAGCCATGCAGGCTGTAATTGAATGGCATTAGAGTGGTGCTATTTTTTTTTTTTTTTTTAATAAATCTTAAATCATTCCACAGCTCTCGCTGCTGTTTTAAATTGTAACTTGGCTTTTTAAAAGTTTATCGTGCACTAATTCATTCAGCCCGTTCATTTACATTCTGCTGACAGGGTACAAAATTGCTTCTTTTTTCATCCCAGAGAATTCTAACTTTGGCAATTTATGGTGCCTTTTTGATTTAATCAGGATATTTCCTAAACTTCCATGGCAATAATAAGACATTTTTTAAGAACACCTGAGAGATGGCTGGGTGTTATTTATATCCCTGGTGCACGCAGTATTTCTGAAGGACTGGTTGTGCATGGGCTGGAAGCCGTGGGTCAGGGCAGGGGTCTCTCCAGCATGGCTTGACCGTGCTCCCTGGGGAGGACCTGGGGAGCCCCTTTTTTGCCTCTTTTTGCCATTGTCAAAAACGCCCAGGTGTCGTTCTTCCCATCTTCCCACCCCGAAGGAGCCCAAAGCTTTCGGAGAGCCCCTGGGGAGAGCTGGGTGCCCCAGCCCCTCGGCAGTGCCCGTCTGAGGGACCTGCCGCCACCGGCACATCGCTCGCGTGCCACGGACGGAGGCCCTTCGGCGCTGCTCCGCAGAGCCAGTATCATACCGTTACATGCTGAAACACTGTTATTTCACTCTTCCAAACACTGTCAGAGCAAGTCACAGGAGGGATTATTTTTGGCTCTGTTCAGCGTAGTTACCTAGCAATTTGCAGGAGGCTTGGTATTACTGGGTAGTTACTCGAGCCGTGCGAGCTGCTTTGCAGCGAGCAATTCATTTGTTGCATTTGGTTCCTTTTACTGCTCACAAATAGCCCAGACGCCAGCTTGGAGTCTTACAAATTTGTTCTCTGTTGGAAAGATTTCAGCCCCGTTGGTTGTTTGTGAAATATTTCCTCTGATCGTTGCTTTTGAGAGCTCGCCGCCTGTAATTCCCAAATCATGCCTGGGCTCGGTCCACCAGCATGACGCAGTGCTTTTTCTCTGCCTTGTGAAAAGAAGGGAAAACAGCAACATATGCTGATATGAATATTCTGTAGGACATTGCTTGGAAACGTCTTCCGATATTTTGCTTTCACATTTCTCAGGTTGAAAAGAAATAATGTGCAGACGCCTTCCTCTTCCGGCTTCTCGCTGCGTGTGTTCCCATGCACGCGCAGCATCGCTGCTTTAATGAGCCATAAATACTGTTTACATTTGGCTTATTATCTCCAAGGTAATTTATGCTTTTTTGCTCATCCAGGGCGTTTACAGGCCTTCTGTTCCCTGCAGAACTTGAAGCATTGTAATGAAGAATTGTTATTATTCAGCTAATAAGCAATATTGATTGCTAAAAAGCAAACAAAGTCACTGCCTTCCATCCTCCCAGCGTCAAACTGGAAGGGAAAAGCCCCAGGGAAAATCCTAAGTGGTGCAGAACAGGAAAAATAACATCCAGGTGGCAAAGAGCCATGGCGCTATGGTAAATTTTCAAGAATCTTGATTAGGAACAAAGTAAAGATACTTCAATTCCATGTATAGCATTACCCATGTTACTAAGTTACAGCTAAAAGGAAAGAGAAAACTTGCTCTAGACTTCTTCCTCTTACGGGCATCTCCTGTATCCGTCCCCGGCGCTGCGGAGGCTCCCGGGTACCGGGTCTGCAGCCCGGCTTTGTGTCCGTCCCAGTGGGTGCCCGTGCCGAGGGCCGGTGGGTGCTCGCCCGCTGCCCCGGCCGTGCGTTGGCCCGGCCGGGCTGGAGGAGGTGGCAATGCTTCTCCCCGCCGTGGAGTCTGCACGTGCTGCCTGCCGCTGCCAGCTGCCCGCGTTTCATCCGCAGCCGGCGGCTCCGGGTGCGCCAGCCACGGCTTAACGAAGGCCACGACGGCAGTTCCCTTCCCTTGGACACCACAGCGAGCAGCAAACCGGCCCCGCATCGGCACGGCATCGGGCAGCGCCTCGCCGGCAGCGCCCGCCTGGCAGCTAGCACCTGACAGCAGAGCCTTGGAGTGCGAAATGCATTTGCATACATTGCAGCACAGATGCCTGCTCAGCGTTTCAGGGGCGGCAGTTTCATATCCCGACGAAGCGTTTAGAGCGGGCAATAGCTTGGAGCTAGTCTAGCTTGCAAGCGGCTTTCGAACAAGGCAGTGCCTCGACGGGTACCTGCCCCTCCAGCCGGCCTTGGCGTCCCACCACCTACAGTCTGCGGGTGCAAAAGTGAGGTTTTATTGTCTGCTCAGCTGGAGACTTCTTGCAGCTTGGTGCTCGCTCGGGCCCGGCACTTGCACCAGGCTGGGTGCTGCTCGCACGTCGCCGGGAGGCCGAGCCCGTCCCAGGGCGGGTGGGAGCGTCCCGGTCTCCTGGCAGAAGCCTGGCGGCACGCACAAGCTAATGAAGCGATTGCCATAGCTGAAGGACGCTCATTTAATCTCATCGGCGTCACGGCTGTGTTTGTTCTGCAGCGGGCAGCCTTTGTGCGCGATGATGTTATCGGGTACGGCCGGTGCTTTTCGTGGGAAACGTGTTTATGAAACTTTGCTCCCGCAGCACATAAATGTTTGTTAGCTCTATTATCCCGACCATTTTGTTCTCCAAAGCGTTGCAGAGAAGAGGAAATGAGAGCGATGGTTCTTTCGGAGCTCCAGCGTGCTCTGGATGTTTGCTTTAAATAGAATTAACCATGCAAATTGAATCATGTGAGCGTAAATTAGCGCTCACTTCGCTGGTGCTCTCAGTATGGCTTAACCTACCATTTACCCCAAGACATCTGCTAAGTGCCATTCTTTCAAGTACTTAAACAGCACCTATTGCTACCAAAAAAGCCCCAGCCCCACGGAACAACAAAGCTGCCGGAAAGCCTGTAATTATCATTAACGGACTATTGTGCTTTTGGCGATGATAAAGGCGGGGGGTGAGGCTTTCCAGGGCTGCCTCTCCCGCTTGCCAAGGGGCGGTGGAGAGGAGCTGGGGCCGAAGCCCGCCTGTTCCCTTCCCCTGGTCGCTCCGGCAGCTGGGAAGGTCCCCGGCGCACAACTACACCCATTTTGGCTAAACCCTGCTTGGTTTCAGGCAGGGCCCATCCCCTGGTGAAGCTCTGCAGCATGAGGCACCGCGCAGCCTCGTCAGCGAGCGATTAACGGGGGGAGAGCCGGCACAGCCAGCCTGGACAAGAGCTACCAGCTGTGCTGGGGTTTGGTACAAAGAATTGGAAATGTGCCGGCGGAGGAACGCCGGGCTGGGGCTGGGCTCCCCAGCCAGGGTTTCCACCCGTGCGAGCCTTGGGGAGGAGCCCACGTGCCTGCCAGCAGATTTCAGCCCCCGCTATCTCTTGCTGGCATCGCTTCCTCTGCGGCCGAGAAGGAGAGAGAGGGCCCAAGGCTGCGGCGAGCGCAGCGTCGCCCCTCCAAGCCTTCTGCAGCGTGATCTATTATTTACATGGTTATTTAAGCCTTTGTTGTCATAGCTAGGAGAATTAACGCATTAACCTCGCAGAGAAGATGGAGCGTTGGCAGGCTGGAAGCACCCGGCGCTCTGCCCTTCCGCGCGGGTTTGCTGCTGCAGATGAGACCGCAGCTGGAAGCCTGACCGGCGGGGAGGAAGGGCGGGGAGGTCTGGCAGCGCTGGAGCCCGAGCAGCTCGGAGGGGTCCCACGGATGCTCAGTCCGCTCCTCGGCCGGGGCCCTCACAGAAAACCTGGCCGTGGTGCTCATCGGCTTCTCGCGCGATTCCTGCCCCCTTCCCGCAGCGTGAGAAAATTCATTGTGGCTGGTATGAATAGAGTTGGACACAATTCCTCCAAAGCGGTTATGCAAATTCCCAGCCATAATGACACATTGTCTTGTGTGATCCTGCAAACAGATGGCCCAAAGACAGGCTCAAGATCTGAATTAGTCCTGGGCTCCTGCAACGGAGCTGGGAGCATATGGTCCTCAGAGATTCGTGGTTTAGCCTTAATAGCAAAGTGAACTGCTTCAGACGAATAAAGAAAAAAGAAGAACAGAAAAAACAATATTGTGATGATGCGGTAGTACTTGGACTCTTCTGAAAAGCTGAAACGGTCCCTCCTCAAACTCGTGCATCCTTCCAGCAACAGACAAAGTTCTGCTGTTGACAATCCATAAAGATGCGAGCACCTCTTCTCCTCGGCAGAAATACAGATTGCTCGGGCAGGTGCCTGTTCCTGGGCACGTCCTGGGACAGCAGATGTCACATCGACCTGGAGGAAAGCCTCCGTTAACACCAGATGGTTAAGCTGGCTGTCAGGCTCGTGGTGCCCAAAAGCCTGGCTGTAGTGCCACGCGTGGCATCACATGGCATGCGTCCTGCGTGCCGTGCTGGCGGGGTTTGGGTTTCACGTGGCCGTGGTGGAGCTGGGCTCTCACAGAGGTCTCGCCTGGGTATCACAGACCACGCGTGTGGTGGGCGAAGGCTGAAGGACTCTGGTCTCATCCTTCCTGTGAAAAGCGAGCAGCCGCCATCTCCAGCACCGATTTCCCCGCGACGCGGAGAAGCCGGGACGCAGGAGCGCGGTCCTGCTTGCAGCAGCGCTGCCTTTGGCCCGGGCAGCTCCTTTGGCTCCCACAGCATCGCTCCCGTCCGCAGCGGTCTGCGTGGGCCCAGCTCAGAGTCTGCTGCAGACCTGTTATTTATGCTACAGCTTCCCAACCGGCTCCAAAAGTACCAGCAGTGGTTTATAATTCCATTTGGCACTTGGTTTTATTGCAAGGCTTCAGAAATTGCTTTGATAGATAGCTTCTTTTCTCCTGTTTGTCACATCCGTGCTGCATGTTTTATCAGTTGCTGGTTTCCACCTTGGAGCCATCAGGAGGGGCACCTATTTTGGAAAATGGGGCATCGTGTGTTCATTTCTTATAGTTTTGTAAATCTAAGAAATACTGAGTTCCTCCTCTGGTTTATTTCAACCTGATGATGTTTGTAAGGCAGCTCATCGATGCTGCTTGGGATTTCTCTAAGGACCACATAGGAAAGTAATACATATGGTGAAAGTGCTGAGCAATGATGATTAGTTCTGTCAGTTAAATATCGTACAAGTATTAAACAGCGTACGCTGCTGTAACTGCCTCCCCTCTGACATCAGAAGAACCCTGTCCTTCCCATCAGCAGATGAGCTGTCACTTCAAGTCCAGAATGCAGCATCTGGATGAAAAGGGATTATATTTTTTTAAAGCTGTACTGTTTCTAATCAGTTGCGGGTCTGGGTCCCAATATTTGCCTAGAGCAAATTCTTTCAGTAATCTGAATAAGTGGTCCCCAAGGCTCAGAACTGTGAAAGCGTGCAGAAGGGATTTTGGTGCCCGTGCTGTTGCCACGTGGTTTTGCGGTGCTGCAGACGCGGCCGCGCCAGGACCGGGCTCTGCCGGCTGCCCCGTCAGGAGCAGATAGCCGTGCCAGGGCTGCGCCGGCTGCTCCTGCGCTTTTGCAGTGCCCTCCCCTACAAAAATAATAAGCAGCAGCAGATGTTCCAGCTGATTTAGGTTTTTTCCCACGTTTTGCATGAGTGTAAACCAGCTCAGCAGGTCTGCTGGGATTTCCCCAGTACGAGGGCACTCTCACGCTGGGTGGAGGAGAAACCCAAAATTCAGCATCCCCATGAAAACAAAGAGCTCCAGACCCGTGGGGCCCCTGGCAGGCTTCAGGCAGTGGCACGGCAGGGCGAAGGCGCCAGGCGTTTCAGACTGGAAATGAAACAGGGTGCTGTGGAGTGGGTCCGTCAGTCCTTGCTGCAGCTGTCTTTCTGTAATGTCTCCTTTCTCTCGTGTGAGCAAAAGCAGAGCTTGCTGCTGTCCCTGGATTAGTCATTAGGATGCTCTTGGAGGAAGCTCAGACTATTGCGGGGAACGAGTGACCTTTCATTTCCTTTTAATTATAAAGTGGATTTGTAATTAATTGATCCCGATATTTTCTTGAAGGGGGATGAAAAGAAGAGGACAATGCGGTTTCAAATCAGGGCAGATGATATTTAACGGGGCAGCACTGTGAGCTGCTTCCCCAGCATCCAGGCTTCAGGGGAGCTCTCGTCCCCGTGCTGGGGAGACTGGTGGCTGATGACCGGGAAACGCTGCGGGGTTTGCACGGGTCCTGCAAACACCTGGTAGAAAGGGTTTTCTGACACCCTCAGCCTCAAAGAGCGGCTCGCCTCACCCCTGCCATCCCCTGCCCTCCGGCCGAGGCTGGGCGACCGCTTCCAACCCCTTCCAAGGGAGGCGAGCAGTGCCGTGCTGTTCCGGCAGCGCTGGCTGTTTCCCTCGCCTGCAGAAGAGGGCTCGGCAGAACCAGCCCCTCCTCCCCGCTGCCGTCCCGCGGTCCTGCCGGAGCCAGCGCTCCCCTGTCCCTCCCGCCCACCGCTACATCCCGCTGGGCATCGCAGACCTCCGTCGTCAGGACAGGTCCCCCCGCGCCGGCCGCCAGCTTGGCAGCGCTGCCGGCATCTTCCGTTTCCATGGCAACTGCAGGATGCCGTGCGGTGGAGCTGGGTACCGGCGCACACCGTGGCACCGCCAGCTTCTGCTGGTTCCTTCGGGAAGTGGGTGGCACGAGCTGCTTCACAGCTGGAAGAGCCCGTGGGAACCCGGGCGCAAGGCACGGTGCGTGGCCGGAGCCAGCTGCGGGGGATTTATTTCGTGGCAGAAAGAGAGCAGAACCTCTGTGCTGGAAGGGAACGCTCGCAACCCTGCAGAGAAGCACAACATATATATATATATATATATTTAGCAGAGCAGCGAGACAAATGAGCCCAGCTCTTTGAACCATTCATCTCACTCGTGTGCCCTGGACCCCTATCGCCATCACAGCCTTTCCCAAGTGAATTAAGTCCTGAGCCTGGCACTGTTTGCTCTTCCGAGCTGTTGTGCTCCGAGGCACAGCAGCCTGCGGTGGGGTTTTGGGAGCCCGTGGTGAGACCCAGCTTTGTGCAGGGTGCTCTGCAGGCAGGGCGTGATGCAAAGCAAAGCCCAGGGATTTCAGCCTTATTTTCCTCTGCTGCCAGATACTACCTTGGGCAAGAGAAGGCTTGCAGGCTCCCAGGCCTTCCCGGTGCCCAGCAGGCTCGCTGGGCCAGACGGTTTTGCTGAACAAGGTGAAGAGGCGAGGAAAGCAAACCCCCGGCAGGAGCGGGAAAGCCACCGAGCTGTGGCACCGTGGGAGATGCTGCTGCTGGAGGTGACGGCGCAGGGCCGGCGCGGTGGAGGAGCTGCCCTAGCGTCGCTGCTCGTGCTGCTGGGGAGGGCACTGCTGGGCGTGGAGTGACGACTGGTTTGTTTTGGTGTTAGAAAACGTTTGTGCTCCGTCTCTCGTTTCTGCTTGCGTAGGGCAGATACGCGCCACGATTGCTGGGCAAACAGGTTTCTCTGATGCCATCCTTGGAGTGAAAAGTTAGGATTTTATCCCCTGCCTTAACCGGAGGCACCTGGCTGGGTGCTCGGGGTGCACCGTGGCCCTGCAGCGACCACGGCTGCCCACGGTGCTGCCCGCAGTCCCCGAGCAGCGCCGCGACTCCCGTCCCCTCACCTGCCCGAGGTGCTGCAGGCAGAGCGAGCGTGCGAGGGGACGCCAGCTGTTAAAATCCAGTCCTGGTATTGTTCTAAGAGCAGGCTCCTGGCGTATCAGACTCCCTGCTGCCTTCCAATCACTCCTTGCTGACACGCAGCAGAAAAACCCGAGCAGGCAGGCTGCTGGCTGAGGCTCTGAACGTGCTCTCTGTGCCCGTGGCGGACGGTGCTGCTGCCTCCCTTTCCCAGGCAGTACCTGGCTGTGCCAGTGGGAATGACTAATGCCCGGAGCCAAAGGGCAGGGAGAGGCAGGTTACACCTTTTCCACCGGTCTCAGGAAGTCTGCAGATGACTGATGCTCGTCCGTTGTCTTAATTTTTGCGTTTCTTGCGCCCGGGGGCGAGGACGGGCAAGGCCAGTGCGACACCAAGCGCCCCACGCTGTGGCCGGGGCTGCCTGTGCTCCTGCTGCCTTTGTCTCTTTCTGTAGGTTGTATCCTTTCTGTGTATTGTAACTCGCTCCGCGCTGGCTGTGGCCAGGTTGGAAAGGCGGGATTCATCTACCGTGCGTCATATTCTGTCGGCATCGCAGCCCGCGATGACAGGGCATCGCTTCCCTGCCCGTTCCCTCTGCCTGGGAGGACTTTCCTCTCCTTTCTCTGTTGTCAGAGGTTGGATGCTCGCAGCAGGTCTCCGCAGCCCCACCGCCTCCCCTCCCGGCTGCAGCCAGGCACCAGCACCTCGGCAGATTTCCCGCGCACGTGATCGATGCACCTCGTTCCCTTTTTAACAACGCACAGCCAATAAAAGGGAATAAAATGTGAAATGCCGTGCAAACGGCATCCCCGAAGAGCGGTAAAGTGCTAAACTGCTGCTCCTTGCGACAATCAGATGAGATTTTTGTCTTTAAACAAATAACCCTAGTTAGCAAAGAAGAATATTCAAATACTGTAACAGTGCGTTGAAGGAATAGAGGTGACTCCTTGCAGGCAGCAGGATGTATCCTGCGCTCGGCAGCACCCACGTCCCCGGGCAGCCGGAGCGCACGCCGATGGGGAGGAGCAGGATGCGGCGCACTGGCCCTGCTCCCCAGCTTTAATTTCTCCTCGTGCCTCGCATGAAGCAGCCGAGCACCCAGACCGTCCTTCCACCCCACCCAGCAGGTCTGGGTGCTGCCTTGCAGTGCTGGTGCTGCTTTCGGCCCCGCACACGCACGCTCGCAGCCCTCCCCGTGCTCTCGCCCGGCGTGCCGGTGCTGCTCCGGGGCTGAGCATCGCCACTTTGAGCCGGAGCCGCCGGGCCCGGGAGGGCAGGCGGGAGAAGCCACGCAGCAGCGCTTTGCTGGGATTTCAAAGTGCTTTATAAACGTTGTAGAAAGGTGAAGTGCCTGTGCTGCGTCCCTGGGACCTTCCCACCCTGGCTGGTGGAGATCTCCCGGAAAGGAGCCCTCTAGTGCAGTGCGGAGAAGAGAAGGGGGAAGACACAGCAAGCACAGAGACAGAGGTAATTTGGGACTATCCTGGCCTAAATGAAATCGCCTGATGGAGATGCCCGGCGCAGCGGTGGAGAGCTCGGTCTCCCTGGCAATGGTTGCCATGCGATAGCTGCTGTGGCACCGCATCCGCCTGACTTCAGTCAAACGCATTTTTCTTCCCAAGGGAACGCGCTTTTGCCAGAGTACCCAGGGAGGCACAGGCACCGAGGAGCCCCGCCACGCGACGGATGGGTCCCCGCCGATGGGGAGAGACCTGGAGGTCTGAACCCCAAAGGTGGAGTTGCCCCCCCCAAAGGTGGATGTTGCCGCAGGAACGAACAGCGGGTTCACCAAACCGTGCCCGTGCCCTGCCCTTCCAGGGGCCGTCCCAGGCACAAAGTCCCGTCCCGCCGTGGAGCACGACCGTCGGCCACAGCCCTGTAGCAGATGCGGTTTTCCAAACATAATGTGGCCTGGAAGACATTTATAACCTATTTTTTGGTGGTTATTCAACCCTTTCAGGTCAGTGCCCAAGCTGCAGTTTGTCTCTGTAGTCTCACAGCCTCTTCAGTGCTCCTGAATTCGATGGACTAACAATTTTATAGTAGTGTTTTCTGTCCCCCCAGCAAACAATTAGAGTTACACTGTAAGACAACTCTGCTATTTTAAAAATAAATCCTCTATAGGAATGCAAGTTTCTTATTTTAAATCCAAATGTAAAAAAAAAAAAAAAAAAATCACATTAATGCAAGAAGGTAGTAGAAAAACAGTGGGAAGAGGCAACACCCCCAGATGAACAAGCGCTTTGTCTTTTGACGTCCCGTGACTAGTTCAGCTCGGAGATGTACACCCATTCACGCTGTGCCGCCGCGGAACGCTGCCAACGTCGTAATGAGCAATGCCGGGAGCGCAGGGGGTTGCCGAGACTCCCACCAGCGCCGGTTTTCATAGGCGTTGCGTGCGGAGGGGTCCTGGCTTGGAAAAACATCCGATCACGCGCTGAAAATAATCACGTAAATGTTTAAAATGCGTTGAGAAATATGCACCCGTGGTTTAGAGCAGGGCTGTAACCGCCGGCACGCCTCACTGGGTAGAGTCGTGCCCCGAAGAACCGCCTGTGCTGGGGTGGTTGGCTTTATCCGCTGCCAGCAGCGGTTCGAGAGCCGTCCCAACAGAAATCGCCTGGTGTTTCATAAATTACTTGCATCTGATTTTTGTATCCGCTTTTCCACAGTAACGTTGAACCGAACGTCAGTCATCAGACAGACATAATTGGATTTGGAAAGTGTTATATTGTGAATTAAGTTGACTGATGGGGAAGTGTCAGTTTTATTAACAATCTTCCTTCAGATGATAATTTTATATCTATAAGGATGAATTACAAAAGAGTACTTGAAGGCATCTGTTCAAAACGATGAAGTCATTTTAATAAAGGCTGACTTTCTCTTTCATATACTTGTTTTTAAATATTTTATCTCCTTGTGGGAAACTGTATCCAATTAGGAGTCAAAACCAGTGTAAAAAATGCCACGTAATCAAGCGATTAGCCTGCGTCCGGACCCTGGGCACGCGGAGCTGCCGCGCAGCAGCCGGGCAGGCAAGCCCTGGCCAGGGACTCGTCGTCGACGGGCAGGCTTGGTCTCCGCTTTGCTGGGGTGACCCGGCTTCTGGAGAGGATCGCTGCATGTTTGCTTATGAACGAGGGCAGGGCATGTTTTCCTCTTCGCCCGCCGAAATACCTTCGCCCTCGGGAAAGCTCCCCGCTGGGCGCAGCCTTGCAAGGAAGCTCTTGCGATGAAGGGAAAGGCGCCAGCCCTGGGCACGGCCCCGGCTCTGGGGTGATGGACTCGAGCTTCGTCCCGTGATGCTGCGGGGTCTGAAAACATTCTGCTTCATTTTTCCCCTCTGAAGGTCTTCAATGATTTGGTTTTTGCGTTATTCCCGTGACTGTGGGGAAAAGCAAATGGGCTGAATTCTCTGGGCGAGAAGGAGCTGGACAACGTGTTCTGCTTCCAAAAAATAGTCTTTAAGAGGAATTCACTGCCATACAGCACTTGAATAAATCTGAGGATTATACCAGGGTGAAAAAGCTGGAGTTTTGCAGTAAAAACCTGTTCCTGTTGTGTATTATGACAAATAGCTGTGTCCTATGCAGATCAGAGCAGGCAGTACTCCAAGACATGGATTTGGGATGTAGGTAGCGTCTGAGCTAACCGGCGCCGAGCCCGGATGGGGCGGAAGGCGTCGGCATCTCTTCGCATCCTCTCCCAGCGCGAGCGGCGGAGCGGTCTCTCGTTGCCGCACGTCGTCAGGAGTTTACACCGTCGTCCCGCCAGCGAGATGCAGGAGGGAGCGGCTTCGGGTACCAAGCGCATCGCCGCCGCCCGAGGCAGCTGCCTCCCCGTTAGCTCATCCCCAGCCCTGGCCTCTTCCTCCTCCCCTTCTCCCGGGCTCCGGCTGGGTGGGGAGGACGGCAAGCCTGCTGCATCGGGAGAGGCGGCAGCGGCAGCCGAGCAGGAGCGGGGCCGCGGGAGCCCGGTGCCTGGCCGGAGGGGACGGTCCCCGGGCACGCCGCCTGCACCAGAACGGTCCCATCACCCCGATTTCTCCGTCCCGTCACCTGCTGATCCTTCTTCTTGGGGTTTCAATGCAAATCTGAACATTGAAAAAAACCTACTTCCTTTCATTGTATTTTTGCAGAAGAAAGAAGTGGAAATACAGTAAGAAAAGGAATAAGACAGAGAAAACCGAACACTTGGAAACGTCCCCAACTCCCTTCCGCTGAAGGAAACTTCTTACTGGCTTTGTTCCATATCTTCCACAGCAAGGAGATGGTTTTTCCCCTCATCATTCCCAGTCGCGGTACTGCTGAAATCAAAAGGGTTTCAGGTTTATACATCGGTGCTAGTGGGGCAGCTCAGAGTCCTCTTCTAAAGATGCAGGTCACCGCTTTATTTCCCTTTTCTACTTAAGCTTATTCTAATTAAGAGTGTCTTAATAAATATTTGATGTGCCTTTCAGTGGAAATGGAGGTTGCGAGCCCTGCCTCTTGCGAACACTGGTCAATGCAGTCTGCAATCCGGGAGGCACCTTTGACCGCTCATTTATCACTGGACAACGTCCACTTCATTACGTCTCTATTGATCAGTTAAATATTTTGTGCTTTATTTATCCCACCGACAGGAAGGAGTATTGCAGGAACAAAGAACAATCAGGTTAGACTAAAATTTAAGGAAGAAAAATGAGCTGATAAAACCCGTGCTACGCCTGGCTTCTCTTTCGGAGGGGGCTTTGCAGGATTTGGAGTGAGGTTTCTTTTCTAATGAATAAAAGTGGCTGCAACCCTGCAAATCAGCGAAAAACCTCCTTGGACAAAGTTTTGGTGTTCTGCGTGTTTGCAAACGTTTGTGCAACGTCCCGGGCGAAGGAGAAGAAGGTCTGTGCTTCCCAGGGAGCGGAGCCTGAGGCACGGCGGGGCTTCAGGGAGCTCTGGGCTGTTGTCCCCAGCTCCTCTGCCTCCAGGTCTTGGTGGCACACGGTGCCCCTGGCCTGCTGGCGGGCGGCCGTACCGGGCACGGAGGTTTTCGGAGCCTTGGGAGGTGCTGGGAGCCTCCTGGCCAGCGGGGTGGCCGGATCCGGGCAGCGAGCGCAAGCTGATTTCCAGAGGTGTCTTTGCCCTGCGTTGCGGATCGGAGGAGAAGAGCGAAAACCCACTCTTCTAAACTGCTGTTGTTCTAAAATGGGTCATCGGAAAACAACGGGCATCGAGCAAAATCCTCCCTGACAGCGTTTTTCCCAGCCGTTCATTTCCCTTCCCCCGGGCTCCTTCTCCCGCAGCACGGCAGCGAGCCGCTCGCGTCCAGGACCCGGGGACGGACCGACGGCCGGGGCGGACCGGCTGCCTCCCAGCCCCGGGATGAGGCAGCCGCAGGCAGGGCCGGGCAGCAGCACGGGCGCCGCTGCCTGCCTCTGCGTCGGCGAGCGCGGTGCCGGCGCCAGCTCACCGGCGCAAAACCCCGCTCCCAGCATCGCGGCCTCTCCAAGCAGATGGGACGGGTGACCCATTTGCTTATATTTTCCTTAGAGATGACTGGAGAGAGCCAACTGCCGAGCTGGCCGTTACAAGATTAAGCACGCCTGCACCACGCCTGCACAGCGCCTGGGAGCCTCGGCGCCCCGCGGAAGGGCTAGGTGCTGTTCCTGCTGCCGAGGCTGCTGCTGCTGCTGGCGTGTCAGCCCCCGCGGCCGCAGAGACCCGTCCTGACCCGCCGATAGAGATAGAAAGGCGCTGCATCGGGGGATGCTATCAGATATGCCCACCGCTTTTCCCTCTCATGAAAGGAATCCCAGATTTCAAAACAAAATTAGAATTCCGGTTGTTCTGTGGTGAAGATCTGAATCTCTGTCTTCTGCCGGAACGGTTTCCTGCTGAAATGGTTTGAAGTCAGATGCTTTAGTGACAGGGAGAGCATGAGGCCGGATTTGCATGTGAAATGAATCACGCCTGATGTGATTAAAAATGCTATAAAGGTTGAATTTAAGACTTTTTTTTGTTACTTACTATTAAAGTTTTTCAGTAATTTTCCACCCCCTCAGATGAGCGTTGTTCAGATGAACTGGAGAGAAACTTTCTCTGCGATTCATCACTGAGGGGTCTGGGGGGAATTCTTCATTTTTAAGTGAAAAAGCAAAGCTAAAAATAAAGGCTTTTCCATCAGATAAGTATTTTTGTAGAAACTGAGATTCTGAGAAACACAAGGGCAGCGTTTTATCTTGTGAATTGTCGGTGGTAACAAATTAGGAAAGGGAGAAGGAGCGGGCAGGGCGGTGGAGAAGGGCCAGTTCCCCTGCCGCGGGATGATTCCCCACTCTGGGGACGATGGTGCTGCCGGGCTCTGCCGCCGGCCCGAGCTTCGCGTGCTTTGTGCGTTCATTTGGCCCATCCCGGCGCAGTCCCGCTTCTGTGGGATCTTGGAGATCTCCGTGGACTGCGGAGATGTGCGCCGGGGTAACGCCCAGCTGGCCCGGCAAGTCCCCTGGCTCCGCCATCGCCCCTGTACCTTCTTCTCCAGCAGGCACCGGCGTGAGCGGCGCAACCCCCCCGAGCGCCGGCAGCCCCCGGCAGACGGGGACGTGTTGCTCCTGCAGCCGCTTTCTGTGCCGCGGGACGGGAAGGCGGGACGCGCCTTCAAAGTTTGGGGACTTGGGCAAAACAGGGGGCTGTGGGAGCCACGCAGGGTGCTGCTGGGGCTGGGCAGGGGCCGGGCAGGGTGCGGGCAGGGTCCGTGCGGGGCAGCTCTGGGCACCGTGAGCAAAGAGGAGGCCAGACGGGGTTTGCATTGCTCCCTGTCAATATTTCAGCATTTGGGCATTGCCAGTGTGACCGTCTGAAAAGCAACCGTTGGGCTCAGCCACGGGAACGAAGAGCTGACGGGCGCTTTCCCGGCCGTCTCTGGCACCTTTAGCACAAGGCTGTTGCCAGCACTGAAGCCGAATACGAGCACCCAAAGTTTGCACGGCGCCCGTCCATCCCGGCACAACCGGCCGGCACAAATGTGCCTCGAGGCCTGGGGACAGCTCCTGCCTGCATCCCGGTCCTGCCCGCATCCCTGTGCCACCACGTCCCTGTGCCACCCGCATCCCTGTGCCGCCCGTGTCCCTGTGCCACCCGCGTCCCTGTGCCACCCGCGTCCCTGTGCCACCCGTGTCCCTGTCCCACCCGCATCCCTGTGCCACCCGTGTCCCTGTGCCACCTGCGTCCCTGTGCCACCTGCACCCCTGTGCCACCCACGTCCCTGTCCCACCTGCATCCCTGTGCCCACGGACACAGCAGTCCCTGGGGAAAGATTATTTGCATGATTAAAAAAAAGGGGGAGGAACATCACAGGGAGCAAACTACGTTCCTTAACCGTGCTCTTATGAAACAGATGCATGTCAACATATGAGCGTCTATAGCAATGATAGCAGAATCAGTCAGTGGCTGGAAGAAAAAAGGAGAGATCTCTCCATCTACGTAGATGTGGGGCTGAAATCATATTTGTATGTAAATGTGGTTTTTCTAAATGCACGCTAACTTACCAGTTGCTACAGGAGATATTGCGTATTCATAGCAGGAGAGCTTTTTACCAGAACAGGAGTTTTCGAAAGTACTTTGCATGATTTTTTCCTTTTTCTCCGAGTGTCAGAGTTTGACTAACACATTGAAAATTAAAAAATAATTTAAACAGATCATATGCAACTCAGCAGGGGCATTATTTTCCGGTGAGTGGCAAGGGAATGTGGAGCGGTAACGCGCGGCTTTTGTAGCCTTGTCACTTTGATGAATTCTTTAGCAACATCAGAGGCAGCGCAGGGAGACTCGGGCTTTAATCCACCTCTCCCGTCAGGGAGATGCCAGCTGGAGCAGCAGCGCAGGCTGGAGTCAGGGAGCCTCATTCCGGAGAAGAGCGTCCGTGTTTTCCACTAATCAGGAGTATACTTTTCCCTTGTAAGCACAAATTGGACGCGGGAAGGTGTCGTTAGGAGCGCTGGTTCATGCCTGCGCTTTTTCCCGGGAGCGGAGCCTTTGGCCGATTGCAGAAGAAACGCCTGGTAAAGGCTCCCCGCAAACCCAGCCCGTCCCACTCGGCGTGCCACGCAACGTCAACGGCTTTGTTTAAAAAAAAAAAACAACCAAAAGCAGCGAAGCGTGGGGAATCTGAGCAGGGCGATCGATGTGAGCAAAGATTTACCTCCTAATTAACCACGGATGCTACTCCCCCCATCCACGCCTTCGCCTCGAACGCAACCGATTTGTCTGCTCTGGGCTGCCCGTGGCCGAGTTCACCTCAGACGTTACATCACTCGGCGCCGGCCGTGAAGTTTTAACCCGCGTGATGGTCTGTGGGGCGAGCGCGTCTCTGGCGGGCACCGGCTCTTCGGAACAGGCGGGTTTATCCTGTAATTCTGCACGGGCAACTGCGATCGTGGCTCCTCGCAGACCCCACGGCCGCGTCTGGCCCTGTTTTCTGCCAGCGGATTCTGCAAAAACAAACCCGATCCCCTGAAGGCGCAAACGTGGGGCACGGGGGTGGTCCCGGGGCCCCTGCCGGGCTCCCAGCCCTGCCGGGGAGGGTCAGCTGGGGACGGCTTCCCAGGGAAAATAAAAACAAATCATGGCTTGGAATCATATCTGCCTGCAAACATTTCCATACCACATCTGCTGCTTTGAGTTAGGACCTGAATATTCATCTCCAAAATGTATAATTTATACTTACAGCAGACAATTCATAATTTAAGTGTTATTGCTCTAAATTAAGTATAACATTTAAGCTGGCTGCGGACCAGATAACTAAAACCAAGATGCGATGAAGAAGGAAACCCGCTCTCTCAGCGGCTCACGCCGCAGGGTGCCGGCTGGATGTCGATACCCGCGTGCGTGCCCAGGGCGGCTGGCGAGAGGGTGCCCCGTCCGCAGCAGAGCGGGACCCGGCTGCGTGCGATGCCCCGGCCAGCGCCTCTCCCTCCTCCGATGGCAGTCGTTAGAGAAAGAAACGAAAAAGAAGTCAGAAATGAAAAAGGAAAATTAAACATGAAAATTTAATTAAATCACCCTTTGATCACTCCCTGTGGAATGGACTTAGTTCAGAAGATTATTTGTTGGAGAGCAATAATAGCTTCTAATTAGGATAGGATTCAATGTGAAATGAGGTTTGTTTTTTTTTTTTTAAATCAACCCGTTTCTCCCCTACACAAATCAACAAGACTCCATGCACATTACCAGCTAAATATTATTAAAGTTGTATTTTATAGCCTGGTTACTTGCCATTGTTTATCCATCTGAAATTTCTGGTTTAAAGTCAACACAGAAATATAATCAAAGCGGTCGATGGAGAAGTCGTTTGTGCTTTAATTGCAAAAAATGGGTGCAGGGTGCAGCCGTGTGCTCCTACGGAAAGCAGGGTCGAAGAAGAGCATTCTTCCCCACCGAGTTGTCCGTCCTCTCCGCAGGCACTGCTGTGCTGGGTGCCGCTGCGGTGCGTGCAGTGCTGCGCCCCATCCTCAGAACCACAGAGTCACGGAATCGTATCGGTTGGGAAAGCCCTTTAAGATCATCGAGTCCAACCGTAAGCCTAACACTGCCAAGCCCACCACTACACCATGTCCCTGAGCACCTCATCCAAACGTCCTTTAAACACCTCCAGGGATGGGGACTCAACCACTTCCCTGGGCAGCCTGTTCCAATGCTTGATAACCCTCTCGGTGAAGAAAAATTTCCTCATATCCAGTCTAAACCTCCTCCTCGTCCCCTCCGTCCCCGGGGACCAGCCCGCCCAGCCGGGACGAGAGGCCGGGAAGCTGGAAAAGCCAGGGACGGTGGAGTGCGCTGCGGGGGCACGACGCCTCCCGGTGCGGTGCGGAGCAGGGACTTTGGGCGGCAGCCATCCTCACCTGCCAGGCTCTGGCTCCCGTGCTGTAAATCCCCTGAAAGAGCGGCCGTGGCTGCCTCGGCTTTGTGAATGAGGCCCTTAAAGATTTGCATATATCATAATAAATGTGAGTCATAACCAGGCAGCATTTAAAATGCTCACGGAAAGAAAGAACCAAATATCCCCATTAGAGCTTTTATCCCCTGCTATTTCATATCACAATAGAATGTCAAAAGGAAAAGAGAAGCAGATTTCTGATATTATTACTTTGAACTTTTCTTGGCTATACTCCCCTGAAGCATGACATTTACTGAGGAGAGGAAAAAAAGAAGAGCCTGGAATATCTCCTTAATTATCTTTATTTCAGCGCTGTGGCATCGAGCGGCTGGACCTCGTCTCCTGCCTGTACGGGAGCGGTGAGCTGGGGTGGCACCGCGGCCCTGGGACCTCGCCTTTCCCTCCATCACCCGCCGGGGACCCGGCACCGCCGGGCTGCTCTGCCTGGGCACAGCTGAGGAGAAGCAACAGGCAACATCATCATTATTATTATTATTATTATTATTATCATCATCATCATCATCATCACCACCACCACCACCAGTATCAATATAAACGTTAATATTAATATGATAACACATGGTATGGTATGGTATAGTACGGTAATATAGTAATAACAGCATTTAGCGCTTGTCAAGGCTGATCCCGGCGGGAGCAGCACGAAGAGCCGGTGCCGGGGCGCGCTGGCGCAGCAGTCCCGCTGGGTCTGCCCTAGCAGGGCCCCTGCGGTCTGCCTTTGCCGTGGGATCGACACCGCGGTGTAAAGGCGTCTCCTGGGGATTGCAAATGAATCGGTTTGTAAAAAAATTATAAGTCATTAAAAGTTCATAGTGGAAGGAAAAGTGTGAATAGATGTCGTAAAGAAGTTAGAAGAATAAAGTCTTTCTTCCATCAAAAGCTTTTACAAGTCCATTTAAGAAATGCGTTTTAACTGTATGTTAACTTCATTTATGGACCTAATAAAGTCAAATAGTGTCAGGGAGGGTCACAAAGGTGCGGTACTAACACCATGTACGACTGCCATTTCTGAAAAAAACCCACTTTTTGCCATGGACTGAGCTTCCAGGACTTTGCTGGAGGGGAGCAGGGTGGCCAGGGGTATCGCACTGCCTCGGGACTGCGGGCGCTGGAGACGCGGGGTGGCCCCTACCACCCTCGGCGTTACCTACGATGGGCAGCTGAGGAAGAATTGAACGGCAAAGCTGGAAAGTTGAGCCTGCGGACCAGGGTGCGAGGAGCTTCTCATGGGCTTGAAGGGACTCTGCAACCACCCCGAAGGCGAAACCTTGGCCCCTGCGTAGGGACGCCCGGAGCTTTGGCCTTCCCGCCGGGTACAGCGGCTCTGCTCCCCAGGGGGTTCAAAGCGGCTCCTCCCGGAGCTCCCCGCAGAGCAGCTCCCAGACTGAAGGCTTGTTTTCCTTCCACTCACCAGGAATATTCAAACCTGGCCTGCGCTGCCAGGTTGCATAAATCACCGGAGCTCGTCTCCCTTCCCTGCATCCTGGCTCACGGAGGCGATCAACCAAAGTCTCAATTTCACATCACATTTTCATTCCAAATTTGCTGGTTGCTGGTTAAGTTTGCAAATCCAAAGGTCTGCCCGCCGAGCGTTCAGGCGCGCAAGCCGTTTCTGTGTTTCCACCTTCGCGACGGCCAAACCGCAGCAAGGTTTTCCAAAAGGCGATACTGAGAGGGTGCGGGACCGGATAAAGCGAGGCTATTTAATAAATAAATCGATCTCGTGTGGTGAGAAAGAACGGGCATTAACATGCACGGGCATTATTTGGCAGCGTTTGCGCTCTCCTTCCCCTGCCAGGCAGCTTCTCGCCTCCCGCAGCCGAGGAGCCGGTGCTGCCCAGGGGAGGGGGCTCGGGGGCCGTGCTGCAGATTCGGACGGGTCCCGCCGTGCCACGCACCCTCGCACCCCGCTTGAGGCAGGGAGAGAATTTGGGGATCCCTGGGCCGTTTCTGTTCCCTTGGGAGCACGCAGTGTTGTAAATAATTTTCATTTTGGTTTTGCAAAACTCCTTGAACAGAGCGCAGCGTCCGGCCGCCAGCTCTGGAGGGCCGCTTGCAGGGACGGGACCCCAGTTCCCCTTGCCAGGGGCCGCACTCCGGTCCCTCGTGGTGCCGCTTTGCCTTCGGTCCTGGTGCTGATGCTGCTGGGGCGATTTTGATCTATGTAAGTGAATCTAATTTAGGAGCTTCGTCTCTTGTGTTTAATTTTCACGTGAACATCGGAGGGTCATATCCTGGCACAGCAAGGGTCCAGAGGCGGGACGGGGGATTTCTAATAGGCAGCAGCATTAACGACCTTACAGGAGGTACCCGGAGAAGGAAGCTCTTGGAGCGATGCTTTCCCTCTGGGCTCTGGGGACCTTTCAGGGCGATTAAAAAAGAATAATCAAAGCTCCCGGCATTGAAGAATCTGGTGCGATCCGGATGCAGTTATAAGTGAGGACCCGGCCGATGAACGTGTTGACCTGCTCCGTTGAAAGACAGGAGCGGGCAGGAGCGCTGCCGAGGGGGTGCCGCTCGTGGGGCTCCGGCTGCGCACAAACGATGCCGGGGTGGCTCAAATCCTCCAAAACTCAGACCCAGAGCTGAGCCGCCAAAGGGCCACGTCGAACCCCGGCAGCCGTGGAGCCGCGGCAGTGCCGGGGGGTCCTGCCCGCAGCGGGGGTCCTGCCCGTGCTGGGGCCGGGGGGGTTCGCTGGCTGCGGCGGGGGCAAAGGCAGGGAGGGGAGCGGTGGCTGCGTGCGGGAGGGAAGGTGTTGTTATGGTAACAAATGACTTGTATTCTCCAAAGGAAGCACGATTTCGGTTTAATAGGGGGAAAACGCAGGGAAGAAGAAAAGGATAATATTTCCAAAAAATTTAATGAGACATGAATTGTACATGCTCGTTCTCTGGAGTGTGTAATGGTTCAAGAGGGAGGACGAGCGGCGTTTACAACCCGTCTCACGCGCCGAGCAGGGCTGCCACGCTGCTGCCAGTGCTGCACCCACGGAGAAGCCAAACTGCGAGGTGCCCGCTCGGCTCCTCTGACGCCGGTGAGCCACCTCAGCCGGGACACCCCGGGAGGTTTTATTTGCTCTAAAGCCTCAGCCTCTACCAAAAATGCTGCTCGTCCGATCGCGCCGTGGGGAAGCCAGAGCAGAGGCACCCTATGTAGGAAAGCCTGGCAAAGGGGAGCGCCCGAGCGATGCCGGGGGGCTGCGCCAGCCTCCCCACGGAGCAGCTTCCCTGGGGGGACGGTGCTCTGCAGGCAGCGGGGGGAGGCAGAGCTGCCCCCGCGGTGCCCGACTGCTCGCCGCGGCCCCCGGTCCGGGAGCATCCCTCCGGCGCGGCACAGTCGTGCCGGTGCAGCCGGTGCCAGCCTGGGCTGCCCGGGCTTCCCTCGCGGCGCGCTGCACGGCTCCCGCCTTCGTCTCCTCTACCCAGCAGCGCTGACTTCCCCAGGAAAGGCAGTGGTTTGATAAGGCACACAATAATTAGGAATGTGCCAGAAACCAGGTATTAATAGAAGCGCTATTAGAGAATTTATGGATGATTTAAGATGCAGCCCATTCTCCTAGTGAATGCCTCGTCTGTTTAAGAGCAGTAATTGCCTATTATCTAGCAGCTTCTGATGTGCTTGGCTCGTGCTGGCATGACACGCGAAGATGCAGCACATATTTAAAGAGCTAATGCCAATTCAAAGGACCTGCTTGTAATTTGAAACACAAGAATCCAATAAAATTCAAATGGCAGCTGGGAGGTGGAAGAGCACACGGCACGTGCCAGGCACCACATCAGCAAAGAGGCAAGTGCCCCGTAGCAGGGAGGTGGGCGCAGCTCTTGGGAGCTGCTTAAGCTGCAGAAGACAGTTCTGCTTATCTGTGATGCGGGTGCATTTTACCCCTCCTTCACTATATGCCACTTATTTTGTGCCCTGCAGCAAAGGGAGTTTCATTGATCAAACAGAAGTCAGTTAACAGCTAAAGGAACGTGAAAAATAATGTACTGCCAAGCAAGCCTGCGAGCATCCTGCTTGTTTATCTGCGCGTACGTCTTTTGAAATACACCGGTTTGATTTTTTTCGCAATACCGCAGAACATCCTCGCTCTTTGAAGCGCACTAATCTACCAGAGAAGCCTTAATTTCTGGATCAGGGGGTAAGCATCCTCTCTTGTCCGCCGGCTGCTTTGTGTGCCAGGCCCCGGTTCGGAGCGGGAGGAGCGTGATGCTGAGCGCAGGCTGCCCTGGAGATGCGATGCTCAGGGGAACATCAACCGGCAGAAGCGTCGAGCCAAGTTTTGGTCCTGCTCCGAAGCTCCATAGCTGAGTTGACCTGTGAAGGCCCATTTGTTGCACCGAGGACGGAGTGAAAGCGGTCAGCGACCGTGCAGGAAGGAGAGCCAGACCCACGCTCACCACACGCCGGCCGGCCCTGGCCCTCCCTGCCCACAGACACAAACCCTCCTCCGCCGCGACCTGCCGACGCTGAGCCCAACCCTGCTGCTGCCATCACCGCCGAGGAGCTCTCCTGCCTCCGACAGAGCCCTCTCGGTGCCTGCCTGCTCGCCTGCCTGCTCGCCTGCCTGCTGCCAGCACCGCGCACAGACCGCCGCGGCAGAGGTTTTTCATATCTGCTGAAAGGAATCTTTTGGGGGCAAAAAGCGTTCTTGGTGGTGGAGGGACGGTTCCCGCTGTTCAGCTTGCGGGGCTCTCGCTCGCTCTGCGAAGAATAAATGCCTTTTGAAAACCAGCCACGGCAGCCAGGAAGCGCGTTCAACTGTCTTCTCGGCGGCTTTTAATTTATAGCGCCCGCACTTTGGCGTGTTGATCTTCGTGATTGCACAAGGAATTGAATTTGATTCAGATTTATTTGTTCTAATTTGTGCCTCCTGTTACTTATCACTGCAGCATCGTGGCTGCAGACGGGTTTTGTTCAGCCATCCCAATTAAAGCCTGCAAAGTGCAAATACACACAAGAGCAGCTGGCAATACGAGGAGCAAAGAGCAAACAGGCAAACAAGCCAAACCCCACAGTGACTGCAAAGCCCGAGCCATTTTGGTGGGAGTTTCTCCTCCCGCCCCTCCGCCAGCAAGGAATTGCCTTCCCACCGTCTGCCGCCCTGCCACGAGCCCGCAGGGGTCAGCCGGCAGCCGTGCCCCATTTGGCTTCAGGAGTGGAAAATTATTGTGCGTGATCCAACCCCGGCAAAAGCTTCGGCCACGCGGGGCAGGCGGCGAGGACCCCACCGGGAGGGCGCGGGGGGGGCTTGGCGGGGACCCGGCCCCCCGGGCTGCACCACGACCCATCTCCCCCGCCGCCTCTGCCTCGCCGACGAGAAGACCGCGCTAATGGCAGCGCTCACGCTGCTCCCAACCGTGAAATACTGCGAGATGTTTCTCCTGAGCTGCAGTGTCCGTTCTGCTGCCCTGGACATCTTCCCGCTCAGGTTATTATATCCTGCCTTGCTCCCATCCCCTGCAGTCTCGGTTATTTAGAGCCTCATTTTCGGAGGGCTGAGCACCAGCAATTCCAGCTGACTTCAATCTCCTTGTCTGCAAAAAAGGGGACAATGAGAGCGACCTCCTTTACAAAGTACTTGGAGATTTGCTGATCAACAGCTGCATCCAGGAGGTCAGGATTAGTACTAATGATTCGGAGTGAAGATAAAAGGGCTTTGCACTTTTCAGTAGCAGTTCCTTTCTGGCTCGTGTGCAATTTTTTCCCCTCTGACGGGGTGAGGAGCACCCACAGCTGCCGAGTCCCGGGCCGGCACCTTCCCTGCTGAGCCCTCCCTCCCCACGCTGGGGCCCAGACGGTGCACGAGCCTGGTGGTCCGCGGCCGCTCCCCGGGGAGAGCCGAAAGGGTCCTCCTCGGGCTGGAGATACCCAGTCCATCATTTCTCCCCTGCATCATAAATCGCCCATGGTGCTATCGGAAAAAAAGGCCTTCGATTTTAATTGGAGTGCGTTTAGCTTTAATTCTCATCTGTTGGTTCTTGCGATACTCCTCTGTACCTGGAAGCCCTGCAGTGCTGTCCCTCCCATGCACGTCCTCGTGCAAAGGGGCCAAGTCGTCCCTCGGTCTTCTTCTAATAAGCTCAACAGTCTGCGCTCTTTAATTTCCTTTGGGGGAGAGATTTTCCCAGCCCTCAACTCATTTTTGCCTGCCTTTTCTCCATGAAGAAGCCTGCCTTCTTTTTGTGGAGCGTTTGCTCTGTTTCTGTTGCCATCAGGCAGGATTTTCTTTTCTCCTTTTTAAAAAAGCCTGTGTTCTCCTCGCAGGTGGCACTACAGAAATCCATAAATAAATAACAATACCATTGAATGGCTCTGGCAGGTCACACCGGCATACCTGGTTCTCCAGAGTTCAGAAGCATTCAGGGTCTGCTCCCCGCCTGAGGCAGGCTCGGAGCATCGAGCAGAGCATCGCAGGCTCTGCCTGACCCCGGCACGCCTGCCCGGCCCGGGAAACCGCGGCCGCCCGCCACGCGCCGGTTACTGCCGACAGCGTAATCTCGCTCCCTCCAGCCTCCCGTTGTGCCCAGAAGTGACAATGACATGGCAATCAATGGCAATGATCTCCCAAGTAGCCCGGCTGATAAACACACTCTCAAGGCTGCCGCGAGCACGTCTGAGCTGCTCGCTCTGAATAAATTGGGTTTGATGTATACAACGCGAGGTGTATATACTTTTAAATTTATTCCTTCAATTCCCGTTGCTTCTGAACCCCTGCTGCCCCGGGAGTAGATGGGAGTGCTGATGAGCTCCCTGACAAGCTGCCAGGGCGCGTCCGCGCCCGGCAGACCTGGCCACCCTGGGGACGAGGGGACCTGGCTGCAGGAGCCAAGCGCCCACCTTCGCGGCCGCGCATCCCCGCGGCTCCCTGCGGCTCGGCACCAAGGGACTGGTACCGCTGTGTGCTGAGCACACAGCTGCTGCGAGGATACCTCTGCCCCTTGATGGGGAGCCTCTGTAAAAGCAGCTGACAGACGTTATCCCAGCTATTTAAAATCAGTCGCTGCGGGTCAAACGCTTGCTTTCACTTCCAGCGAAAGGGTTTAGCAAAAATTGGGGTTTAATGACTCCGCCAAAGCTGCCGTACAAAGCAGCAGCGGTGGGAGCACCGTGGTTTTCTTCTACGAGCCGGGCTACCGTGCCGGTTACCCAGATGGCAAACCTCTGAACCCGGGCGATCTGCGAGCTGGGGCGGCCGCTGCTGCAGGCGGTGAGTGAGGGGCTCTGGGGCCGGCGCCGGAGCTGCGCGGCTTCCCAGCAGGCGAGGGCTGGGGCCAGGCATCGCGCCGGGTAGCAACGCCGCCGGCCTCGTTTGGCTGAAGGCTTTGTTTATGTTTGCTTTGTTTATGGAGAATGTATGAAAAACGAATATAAAGGTGCCAATCATATTTGGTCCTGCACGTGAATCTGTCACAAGTTGCTATTCAGATAATAGTAAACAGAGGGGAAGATTTTACTGGGAAACAGGTTTTCACTTCAGCCCGGGGGCTAGAACTGTAAAGCTTGGGTCTGAAAACCTCAACAGGCTTCACGGTCCGAAGCCTGAATGGAGCGAAGCAGGGGTGCGCGGAGGGGTGGGGCTGGGATGCTGCACGCAGCCATGGAGGGAGCCCAGCCGGTGCCCCCGTCCCCCCCGGGGCTGCGTGCTGGGGTGCGGCTCCTCGGCGGGTGCCCGAGTGCTGGGGTTGCTGCTGCAGCCTCCGGCACGGTTCACGTGCTGGCCTCCTGCTCCCCTCTCTCCTCATCCTCTGCTTGAGCTGCTGCTTGCAGCTTTACATAAAAACACGGTGTTTGCACAAGGGAGGTGAGAAACCCCGGCTCCCTGCCCCCCCGTCCCCCAGGTCCTTCCGTGCAGGTATCCATCATCGCCTTTGTTTGGTTGCCTTAATTGAGCTTGCTATTTATAGCGGATTATTGGAACCAGGTCGAACTCCTCTCGGTGCGATTTCCATAAGGAGACGGGCAGTGAGTCACTCCGAGTCCTTCCCGCCCGTCCCTGGCGTTGTCCCTGCGCTCGATGGCAGCGCGCGGGGCTGTGCACGCGCGGGGGGATGCGTGCGTGCCGGGCCCCGCTGTTCCTCTGTTTAGCGCTGTTACTGCCTTGCATCCACCCAACGAGAATGCCTCTTAAACCTGAGGTTAGCCTTTGATTTACAGTTTTGTTCTGCAGAAAATATACATTAGCCTTTTGATCCCCAAAGTGGGCTTTTGAGAAGGATTGCAGTAAAGTCTTCAGGATGTGAATACTGAGCTGCGTAATTACGCTCCCGGTAACATAATGAATGGCCGCAGCCAGCAGTTCTTGCCGGGTCTCCGTGTACTTCAGCCGCCGTTTAACACAATCATTTTCTTTTGCTGGCTATAAATATGTTTGAATTCTCTGACCTCGTGAGCCAGCATTATTCTCGGAGGCAGAATTATTTCTTACTCTGTGGCTCATAGGTTAGCTTTGGCCTTGAAGCTCCCCGGCCCCTGACAAGCGGTGAAGCCCAATTTACAAAGCAAACGAGACACTGGCAACAGACCTGGGAGGGAGGCAGGGCAGTGGAGCAGAGCACCCACTCCAGGGGTGCATTCCGACTCCAGCCCCACTGGCACCTTGGCTGTTGGGTCACAACTGGCAAACGATCGTGCCCACGGACATCGCTGCTGCAGCCGCGGTGCACGTGTGGGTGGTCGCGGGCCCAGGAGCCGGGAGGAGCCCGTGGTCCCCCACGCGGGACCCCTGATGCTACGTGGATGTTTGCAAATGTGGTGCCGCGCCGCCGCTTGCGCCTTCCTGCGCTCCCCCTGGCAGCTTGCGGCGAGTCCGTCTGTCTGTCTGTCTGTCTGGCAGCCACAGAGCAGCCTGGGAGTTGCGTCCCACAGACACACCTCGTCTGGGGCAGAAAACAACCCCACCTCGCGCGCGCTGCCTGCTCCTGCCTACAGCCGGAACTGTGCTCTCCCTTCGTCTGCAGCAATTTGCTTGCATAAATAATTAAGACTGTGGTCTCCTACGGCTTGCTCCTCACATCCACCGCTAATCCCAGCGTTTTGCCAAAAATCTGTTTCTTATTAATCGCTTCTGTTTTACAGTAGCTCTTAGCTGTACAGTCGCTTATTAGCAGACCTATTCCTGTTCCGATGTTCTGCCGACAGTGACCTTGTCCCTAAACCACTCTCTACTGCTTTTCCCTATGAAATCACCGCGCCGTAACGGTGCTAGAGTGGTAAGAATTTACTGCTTAAATAATTTATCTAGATTCAGTACAGAAAGTCTTTTGAGGAGATTCATCAGCTAATAAAGAAAATTGATTCTGGAAGCCAAAGTCAATACGGGGTTAGAGAAACACCACTGCCTGCCGTGGGCTCCCTTCCAGAAGCCTCTGCTGCCACATCTGGCTCGTGCTGCCACATCTGGCTCGTGCTGCCACGCGCCTCCCGAGCACCGCCGCCCTTCCCAAATCGGATCGTGTCTGGCTCCCCATCTGCCAACCCTTGGGCACCTTTTTTTCTTCAATTTTTTTAAGTCCTGTGTTTCTAGTGAGACCTGTAGCTCAACAAGGCATCGCTCAGCCTGCTGCGGAAACCGAGCGCAGGAGGGGGTTCACGCGGCAGAACGCAATGCCGCGGGGCGATAAAACCCGAGCACGAAGGTGACGCAGCCCCCTCTCTGCACGCCGCGCTCCTCGGGGCAGCTGCTCCCTCTCCAGTTTTGGACGATGGGCCAGCACAAGCGGGATCCTTCTGAGCTCAGGGACGAGACCCCACTTGCACAAAGCTGCTTCCCGGCGTCGATTTTGTCTTTGTCGGGTCTGGCGGGCAGGCGGGCTCCTCCCGCCCTTGCTCCGTCCTTACCTGCGGAGGCTCAAGGCGAGAGCAGTGCTCGGGGCCGGGGGGGGAGCGATGCTGTAAATCCAGAGCGAGCAGCAGGGCAGCGATGCCCCTTCCCCAGCCGGCCGCCTGGGCACCCTCTGCCCCGCAGGACAAGCCCTCTGCCCTACCCAACCACCCTTCTCTGAGCTTTAGGGGATTTTTTTTTTCTCTGTGCAATCTGGAAGACAAACTCAACAAAATCTAAGAAATGGAAGCGTCCAGAAAACGGCTCAAACTGGCCCTCAGAAAGGGAGGTGGGATGTCATGCCGTGACTGGGGATGGGAAGGAGACTGGGCATCTTTCACAGCAGCCCATGGAAGATGAAAAATAGCCAAAGGAAAGAAAGAGAAAAGAAAATTTGGCAGAAACATTTGGCCATATGGCTCATTTGTACTTCATGTGTGTTTCTCCATATGTTGCACGTACGTGTGTTTGTTTACCCCCGTACACTTTGCATGCCAGTGATAGTCTCAAACCCATCAAAATTATCTTGTAAAAGACTGAGGAGCTTTAGGCGCGCTTTCTTTCCCTCGGCTATTCCTCAAAGCCATTTATCCAAACCACCTTGAAAAATTAAAGCCATCTTTGCCCTGATGTGGCTTTTGCACTCCTCGAGCTCTCCAGCAAGCCGTGAAGCATGAGGTGCGCAGAACTGCAAACGCTCGGTGGGCTTAGCCAGTTAATTTACTGCAGGCCAGATGACATTTGCTGGGAAGGGAACCACTCTCGCTGTCTTCATTGCCTCTGCTGGAACCCATGTACCTATCAATAATTCAGGTGCCCTTACAGCTACCACCAGCAGATCCTTCCCTGCCTGCTTAATGGGAAACCGTGTTTCTGTGCCCGGCTCAGGCCGTGGTCTGCGGGCGAGGAGCCGGCAGCCGAGCGGCCGCTGTAACCCAAGGAGCTTCCCAGCCTCCCTCCCGCGGCGGCGCAAGCCCAGGCGGCTCTGCCCCTCCAGCCGGGCAGGGAGCCCGGGGCTGCCGGCTGCGAGTCGGGCGCGGGGAGCCCAGGGCTCCGCTGCCCGCTGAAGCCGGGGGGAGCAGACCTGAAGGCGAAGATGAGTGTAAAACTGGGAACATAGAGGGAAAAAAACCCCCAGTCATTGCAATCGCTGCCACTGAATGAATATCTCCACGTGCCAAGCCTGCTCTCCGAGTGTGATTAAAGCTGAAAATTCAGAACCATTTCCTGGTACAAATCATTCGAGCGGGATGAAACAATCAATGGGAGATATAATCTGCGACTCGTCTCTGCAGCCAAAAACATCTCATCTGTGAACACAAACTCATTAGGAGGGTGATTAATGGGGTCTGAAGGCAGGAGTCGGGGTAGCGAAGCTATCTGCGAGCTCTGCCCTCTGCTTAACCCGCGCAAACAGTGCCGTGCCGAATGGCAGCAGCCCCGCGCTCCCAAAGCCGAGGCGTCCAAGCTCGCTCGTGGAGCCAGCGGAGGGGTGAGGAGCTCTGCGCCGCGTTAGCTGCCTCAAAAGTGATGCAATGCTTTAGTTTTCCAACGGCTTTTTCTTCCCTTTGAAATTTGGCACTTGCTGGAGCCGAGGGGAACAGCCAGACCACTCCATCAGCAGGAAAAGCGACCCTGGGCTGTTAAAGGTAGAAACAACAACCAAACAACCAAAAGTGGTCTCCGAAGAGCAGGACCAACTGTGGAGAGACACAAAAAGAGGAGAAATGTGATTGCAGTTAATAGATGAGAGATGCAGGGGCCAGTGTCCTTGCAGCACTGAAGTGGGGAGCCAGAAGTTTCCCTGTACCGTGAGGTCCCTGGAGCGCAGCTGGTTTTCAGCGTCGGCAAAATTTGTATTCAGGAGAGACCTGATTTGGTTTCTCTTCTAAATTGCCTGCTTGATTAGATGTATCAAAAGTGCACTTTGAGGAACAAAGCTCCTCTTGCTGCTGCGACCTGACACCGGTGTAAGAAATGACCCAAAGCCTCTCGCTTTCCTCGTCCAGCGCTGATCCTTGCTCAGCGGCAGCCTGGGCTGCCTCCCGGCGCGGCTCGGCAGTTACCCCCCGCTCTGCTCCCCTTGGCCGCCGCGGAGCCTCACCCGGCAATGCCAGCACGCTTGCCTTCCCCCTGCTCTGACCCACGTGCGCTCCTTTTCCCTCCCCATCTGCCATGGGAGAGCCCTGGTACAAACCCTGCCGGGATGCGGGAGGGGAAGGCACAGCCCTGCTGCCTGCCCTGCTGCCTGCGGACCCCCAGCTCCATCCTCTACCCGCTGCCCGGGGGCTTGGTGGGACACGGCAGCGCTGAGCCGTGGGAGCAGTCAGGAGCGCGAGGATGGGCAAGGTCAAGCAGGCTTAAAGAAGTGAAAAGCGGGGAAAGATTTTAGGAATATGGTTCAAATAGTGAGGGAATTAATTCTGGAGATGCCACAGAAATGATGGCCCATAAAGTTAATGAGATATTGCTGAAGAAAGGGTAAACAATTAGGACTATTAGCTGCAAAGATAAACCAAGACCTATTGCCCTCAGAAACACTGAAACTAATTAAATTGAAAATTACAACATGGGAGTAAAAAAACAAAAGCAAATAAATTGAAAGAAAGAATTAACTGGCTTAATATCATGATGATAATATTATTAGCAATAGGAAGCGGGGATTGTATGATTAAAGCTGTTTATTCTCACGCTCTTTCACTGAAAGCAGGCAGCGAGGGACTCGGGGCAGGCAGGAGGGGACGCGCAGCCCCGGGGGTCTGCGTGGGGTCCCGGCCCCAAGGCTGTGCCCCTCGCGGAGGGGGGTACCGCCCTGCTGTCCTCCAACAGCGCTGGTGCCGTCCCGCTGCCCCGGCCGGGAGGTCGGGCTCGTCTGCCTGCAAACCTTCCCGTGCCCTTGCCGGCCACGGCCCGGGTGAGACCTCCAGAAGAGTCGTTAGCACTCCAATAATTGGTTCCATTTAAAGGGCTTAGAGCCAAATTAACTTTGTGGTTTGCCACCCAGAAATAATCCTATTTTAAGTGGGCAGATTCTTCTGTAGCGTCCAAGGAGACTATGAATGGGCGATGTACTGCTTGAGTGAATTCTCAACAGCGAAGGGGGCTCCTGGCCCTTCCTTGGGGGGACCTCTGGCACGAACAAAACCCGTCTAATCGGGGTTGATGAGGTGGGGGGCTGACGCATCAGCAAGGGTTTCAGCCGGCATCCCAGCGCGGGTGACGAATCGAGGAAGAAAACCCGGGCGGAGAACAGTAAAAGGACGCTTCGGGCAGGAATTTGTGCACCTTGGAGGGAAAGGAGACAAAATCAATCCGGCCGTTTGCAGAGCGCTCGCTCCCAAAGCCAGCCGGCCCTGCCCGGCCATGCCCCAGGAGCACGGAGGCACGAGCCGTTTCTCCCGGTCGCCGGCCAGGAGTGCCAGCAGCGCTGACCGTTCCCTTCCCCGGTAATTGCGAGGGGATTGACTCACTCGTCAGAAGATTGCAGAGCAGATTTCCACGTGTCTGAGATGCTCTTTGAGAACATCAATAAAGTGGATGCAAAGGCAGCGACGGCCGCGGTTTGGCTTTGCATCGCTCACAGCTCCCAACGGGGCCGAGGCTCTGCCACGGGCCCTGGGCTAAAACCCAGGGATTGCTCGGATCAGCGCAAGGCTCCAGCTGATAAAACAAGCATTTTACTCTTGTGGGTTTACCCCTTCTGGTAAAGTTATCTTTCCTGCTGCATTGCAAACCCTGCATTCAGATATGTGTGGCTTCTCTAGAAGATGATGTTTCCTTCCTTTCCAGGTTTGGGAGACTTCACTCTGGGTTTAAAGCCATACGCCGTGTTCCTAAGACCCTTACACGCTTTTCAAGAGCAGAAATAAAGCCGAGCAAAAGGCAGCCAATACACTGGAAATTAAGTGAAAGCCAAGAAGTTTGGGAAGGCAGAAAGGATCTGCAAACTGGGGTCGAGTTTGTCACTTGGTTGCATCCAAACGCTTCTGTGGCTGCAGGTCAGCAAGCTCGGACAGCCCGGGCCCGGGAGCCTGCAGCGTTATCGGAAGCAGGGCAGCGGGAGGGGAGGCAGCACGGCAGAGCCGGTGCCGCCGCGCAGCGGTGGACGAGCCGCTCCTGCCCCGGTGGGCTCGGTGCCCTTGCATGCAAAGTCTGCGCTGTTTGTGATCTGGTGATGGAGAGCAAAGTCTCTTTTTATGGTCGTTTCATTACGATGCTTAATTTCTTCTGCAGAAGCAATTACGTTCTATGGGCGGAAAGCAATATTGGAGACGTATGATTGTTATTGCTATCCCACCAGCTCCTCGGCTGGCGGCTGCCGCTGCCGCTGCCTGCGCTCCCGCTGCCGCAGGAAGAGCAATCAGGGCGCGGGAGCCAGCGGCTTGGGCTGCGCCCGCCTGCGCCAGGACAGATAAGAGACTGCGAACGGGGAGATAACCCCGTCCACTGGCCAAATATTTACCTGAGAGGGGGTGCGTGTCTCATCCGAAGGACGGCTCTACAAGGGCTGATCAAACACTCGGTGACCTCTGGGAACGAACAGAATTGATAACGCGCCCCGTGGCTGGGCTCCTTTGTTGTCTGTTTTCACCACCAAGTTCTCTAATTATTCAGGAAACGCATCAGCAACGAGCGTGGTTTGAGCTTTGGTTTTTATTTCTTGTACCGTAAAAGGAATTAACGCAAACACATTTAATTTTTTATTTCTTATAGGCTAAAAAAAAGTCACTTTTTCATCTGGTTAAATGGATCTGGCAGGAAATACAAGGGTTTTTCCTAGGCAGTGGCCCAATCTGCATAGGTATTGAGGGGGTCTAATTAGAAAACGTCTGAACCAATTAGGGACCTCGTGGCCATCAAACATTAGTGTGTTGTGAAGATGAGGCTACTTAACCATCTTTCCCCCAGAACCAAAAGCAGCGTGTCGAGGGTACAGTGCATGGTGTGCTGGAAAAGCGAAGGCAAAGAAAAGATTTGCCTGAGGATTTGCATGGGCTCCGCGTCAGGACACCGCCATGCGTGCATGGGGAAGGGGCGGGAAGGGTGCTGAGCACGTCCAGGACCATGCAGGAGGAGGAAAGGTGCTGAGCACGTCCGGGACCGGACGGGCGGGCACACGCCACGGCGAGGGCTGTCGCTCGCGGCGGCAGCTTCGGCATGAGAGGGCTTGGCGGGAGGCGGCGGAGAAAGCGGTGACTGAAAGCGATCCCATCAGGGATCGGCCTGGCTTTGGTTTTCCAGGGTTGAAGGAAATCAACTGCGGCGATTGCAGGAGCCGGGGCGGATGGCGACGGCACCGCCGGCGCCGCGCAGTGCCCAGGCTCGGCAGGACGGGGATGCTCGCACCGGCCAGCGCTGCCTGCACGGGCAGCGGGGCGGCCTCGAAGCCGATGCGTCACAGCAGCTCGTTAGAGTGTAATGACATTTGTGGAGCCAAACACCGATAGAAGCCGCAGACAAGGATCTCCAAGTACGTATGGCGTGATATATGCTGCCCATCAAGAGGCAGCCGAGGCTGAGGTGCGCGCAGGGCTCCGCTTGCCATCCAGTTGTCTGCTTTTAATGGATATAAATGGTTACCTTTAGCGCTGAAAAAGCTGAATAGATACAAATATTACCAATACCTTAAGGGTGCACTGGGCCTCATTATCCTTGGGTAATCGAGGTTATGTGGAGCTCTTCTCCTTTATCTGTCACTGTCTCTCTTGCAATGTGCTGAAGCAGAAAAACCTGGAGGATGAATTGCCTGGGAAGCTGGAGAAGGGCTGGGACCCCGAAACCTCGCCCGGCGGAGGCAGCACCCGCGTCCTACCTTGCTGCAGGCACAGCTGGAGGGACGGAGGGAGCCCTCCTGTACCCCCCATGGATAACTGGTTTCAATTAAATCTCTGCAAGTAGTTCATAGCGCGTTACTTATTCAGTAGGTTTTGTTTCTCTCGGTCTTCGCAAATCATTGACAAAAAGCAAGTGACGTTCTCAAACAGACCCACAGTTCTTTCTGACTTTCTCCCGGAAACATTGCAACTTGCACCGCGTGCACGGAATCGGTATCGCACAGGACCGTTGCTTTTCCTTCCCCGGGTACACATCTACCGACGCTACCTATCGCTGCGTGCAAATGCTCTCCTGGTGAGCTACAGAAATATCTCTTCGGTAAACAAACCCAATACCACCGAGACTACCCCTGGCAGGGAATTTCGGGGGGTTTATCGGTCTGGCGACGCCGGCTGTGTTGGGGAATCCCACAAGCCACATGCGGCTCTTCCTGCTTCTTGGTGGGAGTTATCTCGCAGCGCAAGTTGTGTATTCTACAACTGAATCTATAACCCAACACTTGCAAGCACCAAATGCACGAGCATTCAAGCTGAGAATTTGCTTTCTGCGAGTATTCTTACTAATGAAACTGAGGCCGTAAAATATTCCTGGAAAGTGCTTACAAAAGGCTTTCAGATATGTCAAATGATGTTTTTCATGTTATCTCAAATTTGCTTTCCATTTCTAAGGAATATTCAGACTTTCAACTCCTCCCCTCCTTTTCCACCCCTGCTTGCAGCGTACGAGTTGGGTTGTAAGGAGGAGTAAGGCGGTGTGCTGTATGCATAATTACATAGCAGCGCATCCACAGATCTTCTTACCAAAATCTCTCTAAAAATATTGAGCTGCATTTTTGCACTGAAACATTCAAACAGAGTCATAAAGCTCCAACTCTATTTACTTCTTCATTACAAGGGGGGGAAAAAAGCAGAGTTTCAAACAGTTCTCCTGCTGTTGCTTCCTTGGCAGAGCAGGTAAATTGTCCACAGAGGCCAAATCCTGGTCCCAAAGCAGCGTGTGACATCTTGGTGTGGTTTAACCCCAGCCGGCAACTGAGCCCCCCAGCCGCTCGCTCGCTCCCCCCCGGTGGGATGGGGGAGAGAATCGGAAGGGTAAAAGCGAGAAAACTCGTGGGCTGAGATAAAGCCAGTTCAATAGGGAAAGCAAAAGCCGCGCATGCAAGCAAAGCAAAGCAAAGCAAGGAATTCCTTCACCCCTTCCCGTGGGCAGGCAGGGGCTCAGCCATCCCCAGGAAAGCAGGGCTCCAGCACGCGTAACGGGGACTTGGGAAGACAAACGCCATCGCTCCGAATGTCCCCCTTCCTTCTCCTTCCCCAGCTTTATATACTGGGCACGACGCCCTATGGTATGGGATGTCCCTTTGGGCAGCTGGGGTCAGCTGTCCTGGCTGTGCCCCCTCCCAGCTTCTTCTGCGCCTCAGAGCAGGGGAAGCTGAAAAGTCCTTGACCAGTGCAGCAACAACTAAAACATCCCTGGGTTACCAACACTGTTCTCAGCACAAATCCAAAACAGAGCCCCATACCAGCCCCATACTATAGAGAAAATTAACTCTATCCCAGCTGAAACCAGGAGACATCTGCCAGGCAGGACTCAGGACACGCTCCCCCGCGCCCCGGCAGATGCCGCGTGCGTCCCCGGCAGATGCCACGTGTGTCCAGCGTGGAGGCCGCCTCTTCACCCATCGCTTCCAGTTTGTTGCAACGTTCATCAAAACCTGCGTCTCTGCAGAACAGCAATGCCGTCGCGGAGTG